>NW_024882532.1:0-35000 GCF_019059575.1 Amphibalanus amphitrite | reverse complement strand
CTCTCTCTCTCTCTCTCTCTCTCTCTCTCTCTCTCTCTCTCTCTCTCTCTCTCTCTCTCTCTCTCTCTCTCTCTCTCTCTCTCTCTCTCTCTCTCTCTCTCTCTCTCTCTCTCTCTCTCTCTCTCTCCTCTCTCTCTCTCTCTCTCTCTCTCTCTCTCTCTCTCTCTCTCTCTCTCTCTCTCTCTCTCTCTCTCTCTCTCTCTCTCTCTCTCTCTCTCTCTCTCTCTCTCTCTCTCTCTCTCTCTCTCTCTCTCTCTCTCTCTCTCTCTCTCTCTCTCTCTCTCTCTCTCTCTCTCTCTCTCTCTCTCTCTCTCTCTCTCTCTCTCTCTCTCTCTCTCTCTCTCTCACCTGGCACCGGTCGTCGGGCTGGACCCTCTCCTTGTTCTTGTACCAGTGCACGGTGGGCAGAGGGGAGCCAGTGAACTGGATGGTAAAGCTGGCCTGAAATGCGCCACACTGGTCTGTGAACGGCATCTCTGGTAGACATGGTACAACAGACGTGGGCCTTTTAACGCTACTTCGTGAAACGTGGGGCTAACGTGAGTTATACCAGGGGTGTATGCACATTGCACACTGTACATGGATAGGTCGAGCATTCACCTTATCGTGCTGAAGACAGGTGGCGTCTCGGAGCGTCCGTAAAACCACCGGCGGCTCCGGATCGGATTTTTGTCGAAGAGATATCTGTAAAAGGAAAGGAACGCCTAAATGTGAAATACGTCAAGGACACATCCCTATTATAGTTCGTTGTACACTGTTATAATTAACCTTCCAGGCGGTGGGGGGGGGTGGCATTTTCCCCCCTCTTTACTTTTTTCAATATATCTCGAGAACCGCTGCGCCGATCGTCACCAAACTTTCAGTACCCTCCCGGGAGCAGCTAGCGCACATGGTGACCAAAAATTTTTCCAAAGGCTATGATAGGTTGGCCGCTAATGACGTAAGAGTGACGTCATTTTTGCCATTTTCGACCCAAAAAAAGGTTTCGCGGGAAGAGCTGTCAGGCTTACAGCTTTAGAGATACAGAAAAATGTTTTGGACATAAAAGGTGTGGAATCAAAAGGCCTACAAAACTGCTATTTCGGTTTTTCGAATTTTTTGGATTTGGACCCCAAAAAATCAAAAAATAGATTTTTTGAATATAATAGCCAAAAAATCCAAAAAGTTTTTTTAATTTCGAAAAAACCGGAATATATGTGATAGTCGTTACCGGCTTCTATCTACATACCAAATTTGAGATCGATACCTCGTTTTTTGGCCAAGTTATAGCGAAAAAACTGTTCAAAATTGATGACGTCAAATTTTCAAACTCAATTTTTAGCAATTCTAGACCTCGTAGCGCAAAACAAAGACCACCATTAGACTCCCCGTGACGAGCTGCATCGAATCGGTACCCATTTTATGCAAAAATATCAACTTTGAAATTTGACCTTTTTTGACCTGACCTTGACCTGACCTCCACCAGAAAGTGACCTAAACCGTACCTGATGGTCTTATAACCAACACCATTGAGTTGGAAATGAAAAACTGGCCATAAAACATGCATCACATAACCTTAGTAAAGTTGGGCTCATGTGGTGACCCTTGGTGACCTTTGGTGACCTGACCTGTGACCTGACCTGGTATGACCAGTGACCTCTAATAGCAACATATGTACTAGACAACTGACGCCTTATCGCTGATTTTCGACAAAATGCGTTTTACTCGGGGTTATAGCGCTTTCCTTAGAAGCCCTGTGAACGGTGAAACATTTTATCTTTGACCTGACCTGTGACGTCATCGGTGACCCCGAGGTCAATGAAATTTGGTTTCCCTCAACAAATTTGACAGGGCTATCGAACGCCGTTTGAATTTTCCGGATCCGTCCAGTAGTTTCGGAGATACGGGGGGGGGCAAAAAAGTCCCCCCCCCCCACCGCGTGGAAGGTGGCTGGTAGGCCCACCGCCTGCCGGGTTAATGGTCAATATAGTTTGCGTATCGTCAACTTACGTAAACAAATCTGAAAAAAAAGAGTTTGTGGTGGATAACATCACTGACTGATGGCTAGCATGTGCATTATTGTCTGAGCATTAAATGTAGGGCATTTAGCTAGAAATGAAACCGTTAAAAACGTCATATACAGGGTGATCCAAAAAATTTGGAACCCCTAACTTAACCCGCGCCCTGGTGGGGTCTGTTTATAACGCGACCTGGTGGGGGGAGGGGCTATTTTTTGCCCCCCCCCCCCTCGTATCTCCAAAACTACTCGACGGATCCGCAAAACTCAAACGGTGTTCGAAAGGCCTGTCAAATTTGTCGAAGGAAACCAAATTTCATTGACTTCGGGGTCACCGATGACGTCACAGGTCAGGTCAAAGATGAAATGTTTCACCGTTCACGGGTCTTCTAGGGAATGCGCTATAACACCGAGAAAAACGCATTTCGTCGAGAATCAGCGATAGGGCGTCAGTTGCCTAGTAGATATGTTGCTATTAGAGGTCACTGACAATACCAGGTCAGGCCACAGGTCAGGTCACCAAGGGTCACAGGTCAGGTCACATGAGCCCAACTTTACTAAGGTTGTGTGATGCATGTTTTATGGCCAATTTTTCATTTCCAACTCAATGGTGTTGGTTATAAGACTATCAGGTACGGCCTAGGTCACTTTCTGGTGAAGTTCAGGTCAAGGACAGGTCAAGGTCAGACCAAAAAAGGTCAAATTTTAAAGTTGATAGTTTTGCATAAAATGGGTGTTTATTAGATGCAGCTCGTCACGGGGAGTCTAATGGTGGTCTTTGTTTTGCGCAACGGGGTCTAGAATTGCTAAAAATTGAGCTTGAAAATTTGACGTCATCAATTTTGAATAGTTTTTTCGCTATAACTTCGCCAAAAAAAGAGGCATCAATCTCAAATTTGGTATGTGGATGGAAGGCGGTAAGGACTATCAAATATATTCCGGTTTTTGCGAAATTCAAAAAACTTTTTGGATTTTTCGATTATTATATCAAAAAAATAATATTTGATTTTTGGGAGTTAAAATAAAAAAAAAATCAAAAATCCGAGTAAGCAGTTTTGTAGCCCTGTCGATTCTACAGCTTTTATTTCTTTATCATTTTTGTGTTTTTTTGCAAAGCTATAGGCCTGACAGCTCTTCCTGCAAAACCCTTTTTTGGGTCGAAACGGCAGAACATGACGTCACTCTGACGTCATTTCCGGCCAACCTATCATAGCCTTTAGACAATTTTTAATCAGAATGCGTAAAATTGATGTCCGGGAGGGTACTGAAAGTTTGGTGACGATCGGCGCAGCGGTTCTGGAGATATATCGAAAAGTCTGGAGAGGGGCAAAAAATACCACCACCCCCACCAGGTCGCGGGTTTAAAATGTCTATAAGTCCGAAAGTATTCACTATACTAACAAATTACGAACACCATTAGAAAGAGCAGTAAATTCTCTATAAAATCACGTCAAAGTGGTGCATGTATGTTGTAAAGCATTGGCACACTATTTGCCTTTGGAATGAGCGTCAGAAAACTGCGTGAAACGAAATCGCCAAATGTTAACAATGCGCTGAAATCCGTTAGCACTCTATCTGTTGTCTTTTTGCGAATAACACCACATCCAAATTCAATGTTATTACATAAAAGTTTACACAGAAGCACACAGTAGAACAGATATACGCGTCCTAGCTTCCGCTGTTCATCCCAGCATGTGCTCAACGCGAGTTCCGTGGGCCGTCACGCAGGCCTGCAGTTGCTTGGGGACAGCTACGACTGCACGGGCCAGCAGTCTCTGGGACAAGTGGTCCCAGCAGGCCGTCAGCCTTTCCTCTCCAGTCCTTACAATAGCACGTGAATGAGCTATTTTTATTCATGAACCTCCAACAAGCGACATGGTCAGAACAGCAAACCGTCAATCACTGATTTGCGCATAATGTTCAAAACCGTTTCACTGAGTTTCGTGACAAAAATTTTATAGGCATATGTCTAGGGCAATATTTATAGTAATAATAAAGTTCAATCAACTTGGTTTTATAGAGAATTGAACGCTCTTTCTAATGGTGTTTGCAATGTGTCAATAAAGTGAACTTTTCTGACTTACAGACATTTTAAGTTAGGGGTTCCAATTTTTTGGATCACCCTGTACATTTACGAAAACCTGAGTGGAATATGGGCGGCAACACACTGGCTAGAGACAGCGTTTCTGGGACAGCTTTGACAGAAGTTCTCAGGGGAAAACAGAGCTTCATCCACTCGGCCCCCACACCCTTGTCTGGGTTATAAGTGGCACCCCTGAGTATACCGACGAGCTACCCCTCCCAACGCGTGGCACGCTTTTCATGACATACGACATAGGCAATGCATGCGTACCAAATCATGGAGTAGCGTAGCACTTTATTTTGCTTTAGTTCTACTTCCACGAAAACGCTCTTTCATTGCAATGTTACATACCGTCTGTCCAAGACTGAGTGAACCAACAACCACTTAGGTTCAGTCAGGGCCGGTCACTGTTCCGCTTCAACCATTCATCACTCCTGGAGGTCCCCCTTCCTAGTTTGAAATAACATCAGAAACTACATTTTCGTTTTGCTGAAATTGCATGACAGTCGTTTCTAGTACGAGCACGTAGTTGTAGATTTATCGTTTGACTTCAAAAGGTTTCATGAGCAGTGCAAGCTAATAATTTACCCGCGACGTCAAAGTTTAAATGGAAACGAGCAACTCCATTGCGAGGCAACCACTTGACTATACACGAGACAATGTCTTGGGCACCGGCCGGCAGAGCAACAGTTTACAGCCAGTGCGACCATGGATCGATTGGGCTACGGCACAAATGTTCTGCGTAAGAGCTGCGCTGGACGAAGAAGCTTTCAAAAAAAAATGTTTATCGTTTATTTGTGATTAGTAAATAACTTAGAGAAACAGACTGAGATAGCCTTTCCCGTATTTCCCAGCCGAATGGTAAGATAAATGTGTTAAAAAGACGATGTTTGCTAAAATTATAGGTCTTATCCCTAAGTCCACTGTCCAGGGCTGCACCAACAAGAGCTTTGCATGCATTCAATGATTGAGCAAGGTTTGGGATTACATACTTACAGTGTAGTAAACAAAATTTATTTATTTATTTATTTATTTCAAAAGATCGCCGACGGGATAACCCATTGAGTGACGAAGTCATTATTTAAAACAGTTAGGGTAGGGTGGGGTAATTTGAACATGTGGGGCAATTTGAACATAGTGTGAATAACAGAAAATTACGGAAAATCCATAAGTGGCATGACAATAAGACCAATGAGAGAAATTATCGTAACTAAAAGGGCTATCATATGAATGGGGTTTTAAGTTTCAGGGAATGAAGATGTTGACGCACAGTGTAAAAAATCAATTTCGCAAGGAAAAACGCCTAACAACACGTCATTGCAACTTCATTGCAGCGCAAAATCTTGCATTGCTAGCGCCTAATACGCAACGGCTTTTGTTGTATAATGACCTAATCAGCGCCGTCAATCCAAGAAATTTGCTTTTGAACCCTGTTTTTTAAAATGGCAAAATAACTTTTAGCGTGGGGTAATTTGAACATCGTGTGAGAATTTGAATGAAGACAGGGATAGCTCCGAAAAAAAACAACGCTCCCAGTTTTTTTTTTTGCCAATATTTTCGACCCAAGGCAGTAGCAGATAAGTGATGCCAGTTTTAGAAAATTTACGTCTAATATCCGTCTAATGTCCGGCATTTTTGTTGATTTTCCGTCCAAAAATGTTAAAGTCAACTATTTGTCCAAATATGTCCGAAAATTATGCAGCTATCAACACTCAAAACCGTCATTTATATTGCTTATCATGTAATTTTACCAGCCGAAAAGTGTTCATTATATTGAGATCTTAACAAGCTTTCCATTCGCCAATCAATGCTATGCACGATTACTTTATAAAAAGCGCTGAAGTGTAGCAAGCCATCGTCCAATATTGTCCAGTCTGCTACCTTTGTCCAAACAATTCCGAATTGGACATTGGACAAAATCAGAACTCCAAATGTCCAGGTTTCGATTGGCACCACTTTAACAGATGTAGTACGGTTGGGAGAGTTTTTATCGAACAAAAATGATAGACGTTCTGTTAATTGAAGAGGGGCGAATTCTGTCAACTGACCGGTGTGCAGCGTGCAGATATTGATACTCTGCAACTGTTGTTTTTGCTGTTGTGTTGATTTTTCAAGTGAAGGTATGTTTAGAATTGTTCTGCCTATTTGTTTATGGGTCAAACAACATCGGTGCTGGCGAGACTATCGTTTTTATGACAGGCAAAGGCAGTATGTTCAAATTACCCCACGGTTGGGCAATTTGAACACACCGTGACTTGGTGGAGAAGTGAGGCTATGCTATTCAAGGTATGCTCGGCTCGTCCAAAAATGAGGCTTGCATGGTGAAAGCAAGTGACACTTGCGCTACTGAAGCAGTTTTTCTTCATCCAGGGTTGAACTGGAATTTGGTACAACGGAGAAGACGTAAAAATATGTTCAAATTACCCCACACTACCCTATAAAAGAACACATTTACAAGACCTTCACACTCATGCACCCTTGTGCGCGCGTGCTCACAGATCTTAAAAGTGTGATGAAAAGGTGATAAAGGTATAAACATAAAATGAGATGTTTATACATAAGAGAGAACAAAGAGAAAAGAGAAAGAGAAAGAACCAAAGCGACAAAGAAAACAAAATCAAAAAGTACGCCTGGCCTTACTCATCCGGTCCGCCCAAGAGCCGCTGTTCGAGCCTCGCTGAGGCGGCTGGCGCGGCGGAACGCCTGCTGGGTATGCTGTGCCGCACGACAGCTGAGCGCGGCGGCGCAGTATCCAAAGACAGAACGGCGGCCGAGTGGCACTGCTCGACCAGCGACGAATGGCGGGTAATGGGTTTACTAATCATTCGTCACTGAGCCCATCACTGCCAAGTGCAGTCAGTCACCGGACGGCCACCAGCACTAGCCTTATATTGTCTTCTGTCTAGGAAATTCAGCGATGCACTGGGAATTAATCGGACATTATGCCGTCAATCGCAGTTCAATCAGCCCATTTTGTCCTCATCTACAGATATGGATGGAGCGCGCCCACCTAGAAGGAGTCGATGGGGCGGGGTGGGGCTGAGGGCGCCTTACCTGGACAGTCTGAAGCCCCTAGACAGAGTCGGAGGGCGCTCGCCTATAGACAGAGTCGAGGGGGCGGAGAGCACCTCACTTGGTCAGAGTCGGTACAAGCCTGGACAGAGTGAGGGCACTCACCTGTACAGAGTCGGAGGTACTATTACCTGTACAGAGTCGGAGGTACTTTTACCTGGACAGAGTCGGAGGGCACGGAGGGCGCTCACCTGTACAGAGTCGGAGGGCACGGAGGGCGCTCACCTGGACAGAGTCGGAGGGCACGGAGGGCGCCGAGCTGCCGCGCCGGTTCTGCGCCGTCACGCGGAAGATGTAGGTCTGACCCGGGGTCAGGTCGACCACCGCCTGGACAGTCTCGAAGACGGGCTCCTCGGTAACAGAAATCCACGTGAGACCGTCCGGGTAGCTGGCCTCCAGAAGGTAACCTGCAGCGCAGCCACAGTAGTAGTCACAGGCTCAGCTCGCAGAGAAACAGCGCCTACTTATCAGCGGATCGACAAGAGACACCCGACACCAATATCCGTGCTGCACATGCAGGCTGGCGCGCGGATGGACAGTGGACACTCACAGACACGCCTGCATATTGCATAACTGTGCTCCTATGGCAGCGGCGGTGGCCGGCGGGTTAACTGTGCTGGTGGTGGCCGGCGGGTTTCCTGTGCTGGCGGTGGCCGGCGGTGGTTACCTGTGGTGACCGGTGGCCGGCGGCGGTTACCTGTGCTGGCGGTGGCGTTGGCCGGCGGTGGTTACCTGTGCTGGCGGTGGTTACCTGTGCTGGCGTTGGCCGGCGGTGGTTACCTGTGTTGGCGGTGGCCGGCGGTTACCTGTGCTGGCGGTGGTTACCTGTGTTGGCGGTGGCGGTGGTTACCTGTGCTGGCGGTGACCGTCGGTTACCTGTGCTGGTGGTGACCGTCGGTTACCTGTGCTGGCGGTGGTTACCTGTGTGGGCGTTGGCCGGCGCTGGTTACCTGTGCTGGCGGTGGCGTTGGCCGGCGGTGGTTACCTGTGCTGGAGGTGGCGTTGGTTACCTGTGTTGGCGGTGGCGTTGGCCGGCGGGTCCCAGCAGACCACGATGCCGTGCTCCGGCACCTGCTCGTACAGGTACTCGGACTCGGCGTCCTCGGTCCGCGGCACGATGCTCGGCTGGCCGGGCTGCCCGGGCACCTCTGCAGACACACCGTGAAATGCAGCAGTCAGCACATGTTCCATGTGTAGTTCACGACAGCAGCCAGTAACCGCTCACTGAAGACAGCAGGCAATCTCAGCTCAGTTTTAAGAAGGACATGTGAGGAGTGCACTACTTCTTTCAAAGAGCGCGCAATTATGTGATTATGCGACGTGTATCAAAACATATTTATTGTCAAGTCAGCAATTCATGCGCTTATGTAAATCCTTGTCCTTTCAACTACAAATATAAGAAAAGAATAAAAACACATACTCGTAAGAAGCATCTATGAACCTGAAAAGCAGCTAGTTTGACAAGCATGGAAAACAATGACAACGGTATGAGTAAAAAAGGTAAGACTGGCCGTTTTCACGACGGAACTTTCGCAGAGGAACTTATTTGATACCTAAAAAGTACCTACACTTAGAGGCCTTAACATCCCTCAAACTGAAATATTTTATGTTCAAAATAATTTTAGAAGTTTAAATCTGGGCATTTTTTGCCCTCAAATCACTTATTTATTTACAAACACAGCAATTTTTGGTTCTAGTAGCCCACCTTTCGACTATGAGGTATTAACCCTCGCCCGTATAGGGGGGGGGGGTCGAACGGACCCCCCCCCATGGTTTTTCGCGAATAACACGCGTAAAAAGCGGCTGATCGCGACGAAACTTTCAGTACCCTCGCGTTCATCAATTTCACACCTACCCTGAAAATTTCATGACCCTGACCCAAATGACCTTTGACCTGTGACCTACTTTTCGAGACCATGTTTGGCCGGAATCGCGATTCGGCGTATGTCGGCTCGCATTAGCCGCGCGTTTGCAGTCTTTTCGTGGTTTCAAGCGTTCAAACATGTGATATGATGCTGCCCCCATGCATTAGGGTAGGTGTCAAGGTCACCTGAAGGTCAGGTCAGGTCATTGACCTTTGATGACCTCGGTTCACTTTTTCGAGTTTTACATGTTTCCAGGCCAGTTTTTGGAGCTGAATTCGAATTTAGCAACCATATGAACATTTACGAAGTAGTTTTGGTGCCTTCGTAACATATTACGAAGCTGTCAGAGGCGGTTGCTACCTACTACGAATACCCTTACTGGTTGACCTGACCTGACCTGACCCAACCTGGCCTAAATACATGAAGACATCATCTGTGATCAAAACTAACATGATATTCGTGATCAGCACCCCGAGAAACCCCATAGCAGCCACACTTTACGACGTTCTAACAGGTCCCGATTTTCCCGCCTTTAGGGTCATTGACCTGACCTGCAAGGTCAACCAATGACCTAGGACCTTAAAATTGGGTACCATCGGCTTCCTCTCGTCACGGCCAACACGCTCGTTTTTTCTGCGAAGCTCTAGCTCGATCAGGGGCGAAACGGCAAGGGGGGGGTCCAACGGACCCCCCCCCTTATACGTTCGCGGCTGGAAAAACACCAATACGGGCGAGGGTTAAATCAGCGTGGCAACTTGCTCCCTCTTTGCTCCCTCGGGTATCTAATTCCGGAATTCTTAAAAACAAGGAAAGTATATATCGAGTTCTCTTTTATACCTATTCAGTTATGTTTTAATGGTGATTAAAATATGACAAATTTTTTAATTACATTTCATATAAGAAAACACGCAAAACAATGAAACAAAAATAACTACGGCAGATAATTACCTTCAGGTATCTAATTCCGACCAATCAGCACCTCAGTAGGATATGACGTCATACAAGAATGGTGGTGAAGGCCGTTTGCAGTCCCGGCCGGTAGGTCACGTGACCGCCGGGCGCCTCGGGTCACGCGGCGGTCGGGAGTCGGACGCGGGGCGTGGTCGCGGGCGGACGCGCGGGGCATCATGCTTTGCTTTGCTTGCTTTGTCAACTTCATATAACTTACTATCGCATTCGTGTGAAAGCCAAACACTGCTCAGTGCCCTTAGAAATTGAGTTTTGGAAAGCTCAAGTCCCTATAGCTCCTCAGGTCGGCAACAGTTGAAGCCTCATCTGAACCCATGTGAAAAAACGAGGGTAAGGAACCTTGTGTTGCTTTTTCTTTTACCGTCATAATTATCTCAAACCATCACAATTTTGAGTTGCCACATTGTCTGCTTCACTACATTCGTGTAAAACTTGGGTGAAGGCTGGTGGCTCAAAGAAAGGTGAAGATATTTCTTTAAGTGCCTAATCCGTGAAATTGAAATATCCCGGCTTTACAAATCTACACTTTTCATTTTCTCCACGATACATTTTTTAAAATTGTTTAAATTTTATCTACATTTGTTAAAATCGGGGCTTTGGTTTTTTGTAAACTAGATCATAAAGTTTACTATAGTTTTGTGTAACCTGATGGCTGAAGAAAATAGTAATTTTGCTAAAATGATGTGCGGAAATTTGTTGCTTTCCAAATCAAATTACTCATACCTATATTTCATTCAAAATTAGGAGGCATTATTACTGTTTTTTCTTGTAACATGAACTGAGTTTGGGTACGGTGCTCCGAAAACGTTGTGCAACTTTAAGCTAGCTAGAGCAGTTTCCATAAAAATTGTTTAGATAGTTGACATGGCTTGTTGACAACTCTTTTGCTGTTTCTAAAAAAGTGAAAAAAAATTTCCTGCATTAAGCACACAAGGCATGTTATTCTCATAAGCTATCGAATGTGTGTGCGTGTGTTTTTTTTAAGCTGTTTTTTTAAGCTTTTAAGCTGTAACTTCAGTTACTTCACTTTAGAACATATTGCCCAGAATGCGTCACTGATCATGAGCTGGTATATCATATCATATGTAGCAAATACATAAATGAGAATAGTGTGTCATGAATTTTTGTGCATGCTTCTGGATCATCTGTAATTACATCAAAGGCTCGGCTCAAGAGTGTCCTGCCGACCAGCTTATGCCCAACCCTTTCTGTCCGCAGAACGTCGCCTGCGACTCCCGCACGCCGTTTGCCCCGGCCGTCCGTACTGGTCTTCGCGCTGCGAGCCGCGCTGGAGTTCGCGGCGGCGTCGTGGAGCTCCCATCGGGACGGCGTGTGATGCCCGCGTCGAGCTTATAAGCCGTGAGCTTCGATTGGCGGCTCACGCGGTCACCAGCTGTATGTACAGCCTCGGCCCCGACGACCCCGCTAATGGCCGAGACCGGCATACCCCCGGCATGGGTCCGCTGTCCGGCGCAGCGCTGGCCGCCCGCATGCTATGCTACTTTTGGCTGTATCGCTGCCCAGCGGGAGCGCGCTCCACGCTGCGGAAGAGGTACACGTTGCGACCCGACTGAGGACTGCAACCGGATGGTGACACGTCGGCCTCTGCGCCCTGGCCGGGGCAGGCGTGACCGACGTCACATTGGAGGAACGCCCAAACAAGACCAGCCCACCGTCGGAGCAGCATGGAAATATCATGTTCTGCCTGGACGTCGGACCCGGCGGCCGCAGTGCACCTGCACACGTGCGGAGAGGGGCGCTGGAGGCTACTCTGGAGCTTCTGCCATTCCGCGGCGCGACTGCTGGCAAAACGGCGGCGATTGAGGCGGTTGGGAACAGCTGCAGCAATGGTGATGGCGGTGATGGCGACATGGCGGTTTGGGACTTCATCTCAGCGCGGCCGCCGCCCAGGCGCCGCTGCGCCCGGCTGCTCAGCCACCTACCGGATGGCGGGGTGGCCCTTACGGCCCTCACGCCCGTTCGGTCTGCGGCCACGTTGTGGGGTGGCGGTCGCGGGGTTAGCGGCGTTGGACTTCGTCCTTTATCCAGACTGCACCGTACCATCTGAACGGATGGATCTGCCAAGAAAGATGACATCCAAGGCGGCTATGAGGTGATCACAAAGCTTCACCAAGAGCTTCTCCTTCATGGGGCCGGCCGGCCGTTAAGTCGCAACACCGGCTGCCGAGTGCCAACAGCTGCGTGCGCTGGCGCCGACGCGTTGTGGGCCGCGCTGCTGACGCCCAAGCTGCGATATCAACCATCTATGAATAAGTGGCAGCGGTGGCGGCTTGTCAGTTGTTAACGTGCCTTAACAGACGTTGCGAATAGCCCGCGTTGGAATCGCATGGTTGGGAACACAACGCAAGTAAAAATGGGCTTCCTTGATGAACCTACTTTTTAAGCATTGTAGCCTTTGTAATTTTGGATGTTTTGCTGTAGATATTATTTTATACATATATACTATATAGGCACTCACGTGCTTTAAATCGCGCAATGCAATTGAACCATGGTAAAGACAATAATAAATGAACTGAGAGCTGACATGCCCCATGCTTTGTGTGTGTATGTGTGTGTGTGTGTTTTTTTTTTTTTTTGGCGAGTCGATAAAAGTGGTTTTGGACACTGGATGAGTTTTTAGGGGTGTGGTGAGGGGGGATGTAATTCCACAGACATTCTGTCAGATTCACTAATGCAGTAGGTCTGTGCGGTGTTTAGTTATCGGAGCATTCTTTGAAAGTCGTGAATAGGGCCACCGAGTACCTAAAGCCGTGATATTCCCCCACAAAAACTTCTTTTAAATAACCGGGGATAGGTACATGAGCAGAGTAAATGCTATTACGAACGCCTATCACAATGCTGAGCGAATAGGAAAATCCATAGATGGAGAATTGTGCCGCGTTACGGGTGCTCGGGCGCACCCAATCCACCGTTACCCCAGCGGTGACCTTGACCCGCATCGTCTGTCTCGGCTCCAAAGCCAAACCGGCGTGGAATTGGGAGCGTTCGAGCACTCATGGTCCAGCGCAATTCTCCACCTAAATCCATTCCTGATACACATTTGCTTGCTCATAGTCATGTAACCCCGGTAAATTCACCCAACTTTCATATTGGTCGCTCCATAGACAGATGGCCACAGAGATCAACTTAAAAGGCCATTGTTGCATTCATTTAGTGGAGATCATTAAAGAGCCGTGACAGGCCACAAGTCGCGTGACATCATACGTGTAACGACCAATGACGACGGCCTGCAAAACCCAATGGAAGCGGCTAGCAGCGTGCAATAAAACAGGGCGCTGCTTTCTAAATGTCTGTCGTGCGCCATAAATGAATATATTCTTTGTAGCCTGGCAACTCAGTATCTTTTTTTAACTATTGTACTAGTATTTAATAATTTCATAATTTTATAATTGTGCTTACGCTTTATGTTGATATTAGTGATAAATCCTTAGATAAAGTAAATCGATGTGATATTTAATAGAAAAATAGCAAACTAACGCACCATTCATTCGAAAGCTGGGGAACCTACTAAAAAGAACTACTAAAATTCCTGAGGAACCAAAGGATCAAATGGGGATTAAATAGATGCCTGCTATTCCGTCGTGAAAACGGCCACTATGGATAAGACAGTCATAGGGGGCGATAAACAGATAGAGCTACTACAGAAAGCGCCGGTTACCGAAACGAAGATCAATATGTCTCCTCTCACTTCACAAGTGTTCCAACAGCAAACAGCGAGTCTGAGAACTAGTGATGTCAATTACTCAAAATCGGAATACCGATACCAAACCAAATACCAAACAAAACCGTGGAGAAATACCAAAACCAAACCAACTTGGGAACATGAGGAAAATACCAACTTTTTACCGATTTCTTAGCCTCTTAAACATAAGCAAGGGTTCATGATACCAACAAAATACCAAACACATTAGGATTGAAATACCAAATACCGAGTTGGTATCGGTTTGGTATCGGTATACCAAAAAGTTGGTATCCGATTGACATCTCTACTGAGAACCACGGCTCTCATGTAGTGATGCCACGGCTGGCTGGCTGTGCCTCAGCAAACGACAGCCAAATCACAGCCGGCCCGTTCCCAGACCCGGGAAAAGCCGGACATTGTCGAACTGAGCCGGCACATATGAGGCCGTCAGAGGCTGTTTACTTTTATCTGGAAATAGATTTGGGCCGTGATTTGTGCGCCCACTGGAGAGGCGCGCTGCGGATGGGACGCCAACTTGGCTGTGGAGCTGGGCGATCCATTGCCCACCTGCGCCAGTGGCGCCGCAGCCGTCCGCTCCGCGAGCTCGGGGGTCTCGACCTCGGCATCGACCCCGTCCCCCGCCCCGGTCCCTGAGCTCCAGCCCGACCCCGTCCCAAACCTCTGTACCATATCCGTGACCCCAACCCCTGTCCCGACCCCTATCCGTGAACCAAAACCCCTCATCGACCCCACGGCCGCGACCTCCCCCCCCCCGTCCCTAGAGCTCCGACCCCAGCGCTGCCGGTCCCCATCAGTCCGCCGCACGACCCGTAGACCGCCGGGCCCGGCGCGGGCCGGGGGGCACAACAACAGCTGCAGCCATCAACCGCATGCCCCCTTCCCTCCAGACATTCCAGTGATTTCAACATTTTCAGAACCCTCGACCGTCAGTCCCATCAAGCCGTGTCTCTCAGCCCACTCATTCAGAATTCCGTTACCACACCTACGTCCTACAGCCCTGCCCCGACCGTGCGCCATTCGTCCCCGACGGAGACGCTGCACCACGCGCGCCAGGTGAAAAAGTGGCCCTGACCGCCAGCGCGGGCATGCTGCCAACAGCAGCGGCAGGGGCGCCAACAGCCCTGTCTGTCCAAACTGGCCGCGCGGTCACCATGCCTTCCGGCTGAGCGTCCCAGCGGGCCCTAGCATCCGTCCGAGCGGTCTGTCGAGGCCTCCCTAAATATCCGCCCGAACCGCCCATGTTTCCACATAATCCGTTGTATATCCGTAGTGAGCTGTGAAATAGCGTGGTAAGTATTAAAATGATTTATTTTGCGTATAAAATAATTATTTTGAACTGTATGCAGAATAACAATCAATAACATAATACATTTAAGTGTTCCTTTAATTTCATAGGTATACCTAATTGCCTATCATCGCTTCCGTCCTGCAAAATTAAAACACACACACACACAAAACACACATAATGCGAAAGCACGCTTCTATTCTCACTATGAAGTTATCTCACGCCCTTGCTAGTCTGTGTGCTGTGTGAGACTCGTCTCTTGAACCCGTCCGTATCTCTGATTGAACGATGACCGACTGTATGTATTTTCACCGGCGCTGACCGAGTACATGACTATGCATATTGCATAATGTATATTCAGCCGGGAGTGGGGCGCCGACCGCGCCGAGAGTGCCGTGTATCGATTGGCGTGCCAATAGGCCAGCAGCTCCTCCAGCGCTGCGGCCAATCTTTTTAGCAAACTGTCAAAGTAGTTCCGTCAATAGTACTGCACCCGGCCGTCGGAGGCGCGGCGCCGTCAGAGCCCCAGAGCGGTTACACGGTACACAGGCGAGGAGAGGGAGAGCAGGGAAAGTGGGTGAGAGGAAAGGGAGAGGGAGATGGAGTGGGAGGGAGAGGGAGATGGAAAGGGAAGAGGGACCCAGGGAGAGGGAGAGAGAGAGAGAGAGAGAGAGAGAGAGAGAGAGAGAGAGAGAGAAAGAGAGAGAGAGAAAGAGAGAGAGAGAGAGAGAGAGAGAGAGAGAGAGAGAGAGAGAGAGAGAGAGAGAGAGAGAGAGAGAGAGAGAGAGAGAGAGAGAGAGAGAGAGAGAGAGAGAGAGAGAGATGGTTGACCGTTTTTTGTTTTGAAAAAGGTCAACTTGAGTGTTGTCCTCAGGTCAAGGTTAGGTCAAGCCGATTACATTACAAAACTGGTCGATGCAGGTCATACTGCATATCGTTGAATTATGCAGCTCATTGTTAGTATCTTGGTACATACTTTTCACAACCCATGCTTGATCGGGATTCGGGATTATTGGCAAAAAAAAAAAAAACTCCGACGAGCTCAGGCGACCACAGTGACGTCATATATGACATCACGCAAGATCAAAATGCTCCACCCGTTGGATCTTGCACAGAAAGTATGAAGTGATATTTCTTCTTTCGTGCCTGCAATCGCGAAAAAAATATGGTAGTGGCATCAGTCGAGGAGGGTGATCCCACTACCAGATTTAGATTAGTGCTCGCCCCCTCAACGTTGTCTTTTTTTGCGAATGCCCGGAGCGCATTAGCTAAAGAGTGTTGAAAGCTGGCATACCTCACTTTTGCTTCAGGTCGGATCTTCTGACACCAACAGAAATTTCAGGTCAGGTCAGGTCACTAACCTATTACATCATAAGTGAACCTATGCACCGTCTTAACCCTCGCCCGTAAACGGCGATCTGCCACCTTCGCCCATGCAGGGGGGGGGGGGTTGGTGCGACCCCCCCTTGGCGTTTGAAAACGGAGCGTCGTAGAGCTTAGCGGAAAAGACCAACGGATTGCTCTCGCCGAGATCTCGCGATTGGTGGTATATTTTTTGGTCCTAGGTCAACATTTGACCTACCTTTGACCGGTCAAAGGTCAAATTTTCGGAAAAATAGACTTTTTCAACTTTCCGCGGCGATTGCGGCAAAACGGTGGGAGATATCGACTTGACAGCGCCGCCGTTTTTGCACTATTTCCGAAAAGCTTCAGGGGGGGTTGCACCAACCCCCCCCCATACATGGGCGAGGGTTAATGTCGCATTTTGCAACACCCTCAGTGCCTGGGAATATTTTACAGAAAGATTAAAGTTACAGGACGTAGTAGTTTTCGAGCCCTCACAGCTTGTATATCTCGGGTTATCCTGAAAAGGTTATCCGAGATCAGGTCGGTCAGGTAACCTCACCATTACCTTTAACCCTCGCCGGCCGAGGGGGGGGGGGCGGGTGCCGCCCCCCCCCCCATAGGGTTTTTTCGCGATAGCTCCGAACACGCTGGCGATAGAGAGCTGAAACTTGGCATACCTGACCTTTGATCCAAGCCGGATCTTTTGACACCAACCGCATTTTTGGGTCAGGTCAGGTCACTGACCTATGACGTCATAAGTGAACCTCTGCACGGTCTTCAGATGTCGCAACTTCGCAACGCCCTCACTGCCAGAGGAGATGTCACAGGGAAATGAAACTTGCAGGATCTAGTATCCATTATGAGTCCCACAACTTGTATATCTCGGATTTTTCCTAAAGGTCATATGAGGTCAGGTCATTTTCGTGACCTCACCATTATAAGTCAATGGGGAAAAATTCAAACTGCTATTCTGGCGCTGGGAACGATCTCCAACTATCTCAAGCACACAGAATCGTGATTTGATGCACTCCTTGCAAGGTTAGATGCGTCACTTTTGCAATGTTGACCTTGCGTGACGTCATTTATGACGTCATCAAGGTCAAATTAGTTTTTCGTCAATAACTCTTGATCAAATTGAGCTAGCGAGTCGGGAAAGGCACCAATGGACTCAGGAAGGCCTGCCGAATCGAATGATATGCGACATGACCTCTTTCGACCAACTTCGTGACCTGGGGGTGCTGACCTGACCTTGACCTGAGGTCAACACCCCAAGTTGACCTGACCCGGACAAAAAGTATATCATTCGACGCGCCTGAGCGAGGCGAACACGATGCTGCCAAAATCGGCGCTCTGCGGCCGTTTTTTGCGAAGTTATTCACCAAAAACTGAACCGTACCCTGGGGCACTTGACCTGACCTCAGAGGTCACCGGTTGACCTAGGACCTTAAAATCGGGTACCAATCTCTGCGTCTCGTAACGGCGCACACGCTCGTTTTTTCCGCAACGCGCTAGCTCCACCAGGGGCGAAACGGCGAGGGGGGGGGTCGTACCCGCCCCCCCCCCTCGGCCGGCGCGTATGTAGAAAACCAATAGGTCCGGCGAGGGTTAAGTCAAGGTGTGCGTTGGGGGGGGGGGGGGGGTGTACGGAAGCTGTTATTTTGGCGCCAGAAATGATTGAAGGTTATCTTCGACACATGTAGTCGTAACTTCATACAGTTCTTGCAAAATCTAAAGCTCAACTTTGACCTTGTCGATCTTGCGTAACGGCATGTATGACACCAATCAGGTCAGATAAATTATTTGCCAGTAACTCCCGTTTGCATTGCCCTAGTGAAGTTTCAAAACCACCGACAGATGACGGACGAAAGACTTGCCAAATTGAACTATATACGGCATGACTTCCTTCCAATATTTTAGTGACATGGGTGGCTTAGCCATGACTTTAAGCTAAGGTCAGTTGCATAAGTTTACCTCATCGAAACAAGCACAATATCATGTCACGCTCCGGAGCACGCGATCGGGATGGTGCAAGAACTGCATCTTTGCGATCTCTTTTGGCGAGGTCTTCCACCAATTCTCGAACCCATTTCTCAGGGAATCTGGCCTGACCTGAGAGGTCACTGATTGACCGCAGAATTTCCCTAACATACTCGTTGCATCTTGTAAAGGCGTATATGCTCGTTTTCTGTGGAGTTCTAGCATATAGAGGAGAAACGGCGAGGGGTGTTCCACCATGCATCTCCCCCTTCGGTATGTAGAAAGCCTTTAGAGCCGGACAAGGGTAATGCTAGTTTCCCCGTTACCCCGCGTCCCGAATTGTCACGCAAGCCAGCCTCGCAGCTTTGCATTCGTGGTTTCGGTACTAATAAGGCATAACGTAATCGCTGAACATACAGCAGGCTACAAGCACAAAGCACACAATGATCCATGTCAGTCATGTTATAGAGAATCTGCAAACACATTACATGTCATAATGAGAACGTACAAACACATAAGCGGTCTTTATGAAGTACATATTTAGCCGTCTATTCAGGTCTAGGTTGGACATTCCACAAGACTTATGTGGACTGAGGGTCCACAACATTCAAGTGAGGGTGTTGGCGAATGGCGCACACATTCAGAGAAGATCGAAGGCAAATGATTGTGTTTGGGTCTAAGCGCTTGAATGAGTGCGCTAATAGGGGAGAATGGGGCAAAGTGGCCACCCTAACGCTTCTCACGATGCCAACGCTTGATTTTTAAACTTGGAAAGATTCTTTCTATACCAATGTGATCGCTATTAAGTTGCCTTTTATTTCAACTGCGTTTTATTTCCAAAGGCGTTCACATATGAAAAATATTGACAAAACTTTAAACCTATGCATATTGGCCACTTTGCCCCATACCCTGGGGCAAAGCGGCCACTGGTGTCTTCTCAAGTCCCCATATGAGAAACAAAATTATTGCCTCATGTACGACTAGGGTATTTGATGGTGACAAGGTTTAAGCGAGGATGGATGTTTACTTTATCATCATCCACCTGTAGGTAAACAAAGAAAGGATTTTCATGAAAAACATTTAATTGCATTATTTGGTAACTCATGCAACTGAAAAGCGGCCAAGATGAATGCCTGACGACACATTCGAATATAAATAATGTTTTTATCCAGATGGAAACAACTTATGGCCAATTGGGGGGTGGCCACTTTGCCCCGGCCACTTTGCCCCGCGCACACCGTCCGAGACAACAATATTCCAGCTTAGCTATTAGTGGGGTAAAAAACATTAAAATTGGTAGAATACATGTACGATAACCATGCAATGCATGGATCAGAACGCTTATATAAATTCCAAACGGTTATGGAATAACATAACATTTAAAAGTTGTAAACATAGTTGGTAACCTGGCAAGAAATGCTTTTCCGTGTTTCACAGAACAATGGTGATGGGCCTGAAACCCCGGTCTGGCTCATTCGAACGACCGTGAAGAGAAGTATAATTGGAAACCATAAATTGGAACTGACGCCAGCTATGAAGGGCTAAAACGATGGGTGGCCGCTTTGCCCCGGGTGGCCGCTTTGCCCCACTCTCCCCTACTTGTGCTGTTCAACTGTCGTATGCAATCATCAAATATACTGTTTGTGCTTCTATTTGTAGAGATGAGCATGTAACTGACTGAATTTGACAACATAGAGAAGGCAGCTTCCAGCAGCCATTATAAACATTGGCATGTAAACTATGCAGTATGCACTGCAGTACAGTCACATTGATCACTGAAGACAGCACGTAGACGCGTTTATCTCCAGTAGGGTGTGGACTGTGGATGGCCCGCTGGTATGGTGTAGCTCTGTGACCCGTCTGGCTGCGCCGCGTCTGGCACCGTCACCACACCTGGTGGCGCGGCGGGCAGAGCTGCCAACAGACCCGACACACTGCCGGCTGCCAGTCCTGTGTCGGGCAGACATTACCCGCAGTGTCCAGCCGCCAGTTCCGCCACAATTAACTACTGAGATGACAATGTGCCACTGTTATAAAAGAATGGTGCACCTGTTCAAATATTAACTTTTATGACAAATCTTGTTACAGTAAACCTTATCAAAGCCAAAGCACTGAATAAATGCCTCACGGGCTCAAGCTGGTTTCACGCGTGCCAGTCGCGCGTTTCTGGTCTGGCGCGTTTGGCTTGTGCTTTTCGTTCTCGCTGCGCTCATCAGGGCGCCATTCAGTCGGGAGGCCGCTGTGCTGTGCGGACGGTTTGATCCCCGCGGCCGAGGTGGCGGCGCCCTTCCCCTCCCCCTCCCCCGGCCGCCCCGCCCGGCCCCGATCTCGGTCAGTCCCGCCCGGCGCGGCCGGCACGCGGCCCCAGCCCGGGCACGGGCACTGGGTCGCGCGCGTCAGGAATGTCGACTGCGGGCCGGCGCGCTCCCGCGCAAACCGCGCCGCCGCCGCCGGCAATTAGCGCGGCTCGGTGCGGCGACAATGACGTCTGATGTGCAAACAAACAGTGCACGGGCGGTAATGGGAGCCGGCGGCCGGTATTTGTTTTACAGGATGAGCCGGTGTCGCCCTGGGACGCCGAGGGGCGACATTGGCCGCGGGAGACTCTCAGAGACGCAGAGATTGGCCGCGGGAGACGGAACATGTCTCAGAGACGCAGAGATTGGCCGCGGGAGACGGAGCATGTCACAGAAACACAGGCCTGGCTGCGGGAGACGTCAGACGAGACAGCGGTTAAGGAGACAGGAGACATTTTCCTTGAGGAGACGGAAGAAGAACAGCAATCGGCCGACACAATGCCGACAGGCAGTCGGGTGCCAGTCAGCTCACCAGTGGGAAACTCAACTTCTGTGTGATCTGTGCTCTGTCTGGTCTGTTATTCTGTGGTCTGGTTTATGTCCGATCTGTGTCCGGTCTGTGTACGGTCTGTGGCCGGTCTGTGTACGGTCTGTGTCCGGTCTGTGTACGGTCTGTGGCCGGTCTGCAGTCAGTGGTCTGTCCCCGGTCGGTCGCTCTGTCTGTGTCCGGTGTGTGTCCGGTCTGTGTCGGGCATGTGGTGTGTTTCTGTGTCCGGTCTGTGTCGGGAATGTGGTGTGTTTCTGTGTCCGGTCTGTGTCGGGTATGTGGTGTGTTTCTGTGTCCGGTCTGTGTCGGGTATGTGGTGTGTTTCTGTGTCCGGTCTGTGTCGGGTATGTGGTGTGTTTCTGTGTCCGGTCTGTGTCGGGTATGTGGTGTGTTTCTGTGTCCGGTCTGTGTCGGGTATGTGGTGTGTTTCTGTGCCCGGTCTGTGGTGTGTTCTATGGTCTGTGCCGTGTCGGCCGCTCAGTCTCTGTGCCCGGTCTGTGTCCGGTCGGCCGCTCGGTCTCTGTGCCCGGTCTGTGTCCGGTCGGCCGCTCGGTCTCTGTGCCCGGTCGGTGTCCGGTCGGCCACTCGGTCTCTGTGCCCGGTCGGCCGCTCTGTCCCTGTGTCCGGTCGGCCGCTCTGTCCCTGTGTCCGGTCTGTGGTCGGTGCTCTATGGTCTGTGCCGTGTCGGCCGCTCGGTCTCTGTGCCCGGTCGGCCGCTATGTCCCTGTGCCGTGTCGGCCACTCGGTCTCTGTGCCCGCTCGGTGCGGCGCGCCACTCACCCCTGTCGGCCGGCCAGTCGGCCTGAGGTCGTCGCTTCTCCTCGTGCACCGGCCCCGTGTCGGCGCCGCTGTCCTGGCGGCTGCGCTTCCGGCCGCTGCGGCCCGGCCTGCCCTGCTGGTTGCCCATGCCGGCCGGCTGCCGGCGCGCGCCCCGTCCGCCCCGCTGGCGGCTGGCACAGCTCACACGCTCTCACTGCAGACGGCCGGTGGCCGGGCACACCTCACTGGCCCTGCAGGCCGGCACCGCTGACCCGCCGCGGAGCCCGAGCCCGCGCCGCCCCCTCGCGGCAGCCGCCGGCGACTGGCGCGCCGCAGGAGCGCTGCCAACCGGCGCGGCGCGGCGGCCGAAATATTTGGCTCCGCTGACGATATGTGAAGTTCCCTCCGTAGGCTATTTAAAGTGGTCCCGACCCCGGCGCGGTCGGCGCCGCAGCAGGGGACACATTGCCCTGCGCTCGCCGACGGAGCTGGAATGACGGTCCGGTGCCCTCGATAGCCGCGGGGTCGCATCGGACGGATAGTGATATAAGCCCGGTACCCTGTGTGTAGCCGGGGTCGGGCGGACCGGTGATATGGGACCGGTGCCCTCTGTGTGTTTGTGGGGGGGGGGGAGATACAGGCCCGGTGCCCTCTGGGGGGGGGGGGGGGGAGGCTGGTGATATACCTGTAGCACCGTGTCGTCTGTGGTGGGGTCGGACGGAAGGATTCTATGCATGCGCTCGGCATTCGGAAAATGTTATCCTTTAGAGATTGTCGGTCGGAAAAATAGGTATTGATGACAACTAATGTTCGGTATGCCTCGTTTAGGGAAGAATCATTCTCGGATTAATATCCTTCACATGAGAGCTCGGCATCACGGATGTCATCCCTGGACGGTTACAGTAATTTGACTTACTTTTGATTTTCGCTCTTGCAAACACCTTTAGTTATTCATAATATTGCATCACACGCAATATGTCATCACACCTTACAATTTATCTTTTTAAAAAATCAAAAATAAAAGCCATTCGATCACTACTATCAAAATACCCACCCACCTCTATAGTTCGTTTTTCTTAAGTTTGCCCCTCACTGTAAACGTCTTTTTGAACACAGCACGAGAATTGCTAGCTGAATTACTTAGAAAACTGGTTGGCGCACATTGATTTGACCAGATTTGACAGACGATCAATTTGATCAAATTTATTTACTATTTCACAGACTCGTAGCTCGTATTTGCCAATACCTACAGCCCCACAGGGATAGACGACTTCTCAGGAATTATGTGTGAACTAATAAATAAATTGCACGGCGCTTAACATAACGTTAAATCGTCGGTGTTCAAAGCTTAATTTTGAAAATATTATTCATATCTACAATACAATGTGCGCCAACCAGTTTTCTCAGTAATTCAGCTAGCAATTCTCGTGCTGTGTTCAAAAAGACGTTTACAGTGAGGGGCAAACTTAAGAAAAACGAACTATAACACCAAAAACATCCAGCCGCCCCAGGTCCGCTGATTCTCCCCAGGGAAGAATAATTGTCGGGGATAATTTTTTTTGTCGCGATACCGGACGTGATCCCCCGATAATTCTCGCTGATTCGGGATAACTAACTCCCTGATTATCCGGATGCCGAACGCACGCTATGTAGTGCCTACTGCCTGTGAACACTATTCTGAAGGTGGCCTGTGGGCTGCCGCTGATTGAATGAAGGCGAGATTGGTTAGAATTCTGCGCTTGAAAATGAATGCTTGATGAATGAATCGTGTTCATTTTTAGGCCCGACATCCTTCATTGGGCACTTCGACCTTCCGCTATGAAATACATTGGATAAGTTGCTAGCATTTATTAAATTCGTTCTTTCTTTTATCTGCCAGCCTTTTTTATTTGTACAGTATATCTAAAAAGTATGTCCCCTGGTTTGGCTCTCCCACAGGAGGCGAATCGGTAACTTGGCTGAATCCCAGTTGCGGCATCCGGCCGCCAGGGTCGCTGCCGCGCGAGCGGCCTTGACCGCTCGCATGTCATTGGCAGTTCGGTCCCTCCCCATCTATACCGAGGTGGGGAGGGGAGAAGAGGGGAAGAGAGGGGAGGGAGCGGCATCCGCTCGGCACTTGGCGATACCTGGCTGACCCCGCGCTCCCTCGCTGACCTTTGTCCTGCCCTCAGGCGAAGACCGACTTCCTGGCCTGTAGCGGCCCAGCGGAAAACCGAGCTCGCGGGGCGCGACTCCATTGGCCCAATCTTATAAATGGAATGCTGTCGTATTCACGGCATTAGATAATATTAATAGTGATACCAGCAGTGGATGTGGTAAAATACAGTCCAAAATAAACGAAAGCACTCGATTCGTGCATAATGCGCCCTCCCATTCAAATAAGCCCGCCCACTTCGATAGATGGTGTAGTTTCTTAGGGCGTAAAAGATGCAAAACACTACCGATTTTTTTTTTAGCTCGGCCACTGGGACCGACAATATACAATTGACTGAAATGCATGAAAACCATTTTGCATTTAGGTAATAGCCGTTTTCTGCACCCAAACTTTAGCCAGTGACGCCCTGTCCATTCTAAAGCGTTTATAAGATTGGTCCCAGCACCCGATTTTATATGAGGAAGTCGTTTAAAAACATCTTATTTCAAACAAATTTATTATTATGGCCACTTTTACAGGACGTCTATAGAGCTTTGACTTTTACATTTTTTCCTCGTTCAGGAGAAACGTTTTAACCCTCACCAGAAACCAGAAAACCTTCAGGTTTTCTGAATACCGAGGGACGTTGGGGGTTGGAAGTGAGGAAACAACCCCCTTCGCCGATTCGCCCCTAATTGAGCTAGAGCCTCACGAAAGAAACGATCGTGTGCGTCGTTACGAAATGCAGCGATTGGTCTCCGATTTAAGGACCAGGGTCAGCCGATGACTTCGGAGGTCAGGTCAAGTGGCCCAAGGCACAGGTTCGGTTTTTGGTAAATAACTTCGCTAAAAATGATCGCAGATCCGCGATTTTAGCAGCATCGTGTTTGTCTAGCTCAGGCGTGTCGAATGGTATACTTTTTCTTCGGGTGAGATCAACTTAACCCTCGCCCGTATGAGGGGGGGGGGGTCGAACGGACCCCCTCCCTCGGTTTTTCGCGAATAACTCGCGTAAAAAGCGGCCGATCGCGACGAAACTTTCGTTACCCTCGCGTTAATCAATTTTACACCCACCCTGAAATTGTCATGACCCTGACCTTAACGACCTTTGACCTGCGACCTACTTTTCGAGACCATGTTTGGCCGGAATCGCGATTCGGCGTATGTCGGCTCGCATTATCGGCGCGTTTGCAGTCTTTTCGTGGTTTTAAGCGTTCAAACATGGGATATGATGTTGCTTCCATGCATTAGGGTGGGTGTCAAGGTCACCGGAAAGTCAGGTCAGGTCATTGACCTTTGATGACCTCGCTTCACTTTTTCGAGTTTTACATGTTTCTAGGCCAGTTTTAGGAGCTGAATTCGAATTTAGCAGCCATATGAACATTTACGAAGTAGTTTTGGTGCCCTCGTAACATGTTGCGAAGCTGTCAGAGGCGGTTGCCACCTACTACGAATACCCTTACTGGTTGACCTGACCTGACCTGACCCGACCTGGCCTAAATGCATGAAGACATCATCTGTGATCAAAACTAACATGATATTCGTGATCAGCACCCCAAAAACCCCATAGCAGCCACGCTTTACGACTTTCTAACAGGCCCGATTTTCCCGACTTTTGGGTCATTGACCTGACCTGGAAAGTCAACCGATGACCTAGGACCTTAAAATTGGGTATCATCGACTTCCTCTCGTCACGGCCAACACGCTCGTTTTTTCCGCGAAGCTCTAGCTCGATCAGGGGCGAAACGGCAAGGGAGGGTCCAACGGACCCCCCCCCCCCCCTTATACGTTTTGCGGCTGGAAAAACACCAATATGGGCGAGAGTTAAGGTGTTAACCTCGGGTCAAGGTCAGGTCACAGCCCGTCAGGTCACGAAGCTGGTCAAAGGAGGTCATATTGCATATCAATCGATTCGGCAGGTCTTTTCATGTCCTAGTGGCTTTATCGACTCGGTAGCTTTAGTTGATCGGGTTGACGAAAAACTGATACCCTTGGTTACGTGATAAATGACGTCACGCAAGATCAACAAAGCAAAATTAAAGCATCAGACCTTGCAAGGAGCGCATGAAATCACGATTCCGTGTGCTTGAGAATTTGAGATAGTTGTATATCAGTTCCGGACCAAACTAGCAATTTCCATATTCCCCTGACATTTAATGGTGAGAGACTGACCTGATCTCAGGTGACCCTTCAGAAAATCCGAGATATACATTTATACAAGTTGTGAGACTCTCGATCATACTATAAGATCCTGTAAGTTTCATCTCCCTATGAAAGCTCTGCACTGAGGGTGTAGCGAAGTTGAACATTTTAGGAGTGTGCACACAGTCCTAAAATGTTGAGGACAGTTTAGGACAGTTTCACACAGTTCATTTTAGGACTGCTCATTTATGACATCATAGATCAGTGACCTGACTTGACTTAAAAATGCGGTTGGCGTAAAAAAATCTGACTTATCAAATCCCGACTAAAAAAATCGACTTATAATCCGGTTAATCAAATCCCGACCATGTTTTTACCTGGCCATTAATGTTCTAGCCTTACAGGTGATTGTTTGAACGCGGAAGATGCTGAATCTTGGTTAACCCCATACTTATCGTATGATAAAGAACGTCAGTGTTAGAAAGTTAATTAACAATTTTATTTAGGATAGTTTAATTCAAGTGGGTATAATCCGACTTGACAATTTACTAGGAGGGTGTTGCAGCGCTATTAGTTCGGCATTTAATTATAAATCATTGCTAATTTCGATCCGGATATCGTTATTCAATGCTGGCCTTTGCGTCCTCAGAAAGTTGTTTATAGTCATGAAGGCTTGCATTGACCCATACTTTCCATTTTTCAGCACTATTATTCGCCGTAGTTGACCAGGTGTTTTCTTCAGCTCTCCCCTGAATCCTTTGGCTTAGACCTGGCGTATCACCCGTGCATCGCAAGACGCACCTACCACACACAAGGTCATGATCCCCACGAACCCACATCAGCGTCCGTTCGCTTGGTGTGTGACCCCTTGACCTTTGGCCGCGACAACTGCCAGCTTGCTGGAGCACCCCTCCCTACACGCGCTGCCCCGCCCGCTCCCCTCCCTCCCCCCCCCCCCCGGGGTCGTGTCACGAAGGTTCGGGCTTACGCTACTACCGGCCGCTGCGCAGCTGTCACCTAGCGCCTGGGAATGTGTGGTCTGGTGCGGATTCAGCCAACTACCGGCTCGCGACACCAGCGCCACGTAGTGGCGACGGTACATTCTTTTTAGACACACTGTACTTGACTAATGGCGAATGATGTAAAACTGATTTACCGTTCTTTGAATTATATCTGACTCGTAGGTATAGGATACACTACCCCTGAATCCACGGCCTGCTTGGGGAGGAGGGGGGGGGGGGGGCTAGGGGACGTTTATCGCCCCATTTTTTCCGCCGCACTACATATGTATGTCTCCAAAATATAGAGCGGTGCCGAGGCTCTAAAGTGTTAGGTATGCATAACCGTCAAAAATAATGATGATAAATGAAATAAAAAATAACAAGAATATATGTTAGAAAGTAAAAAATAGAAAATGATATAATAAAATGTCATAAAACATATAAATATCATGAAATAAAATGAAATAAGATAAAAAATGAAAAAGAGTAAAAAACACAAATACTGACCAAGCCGGCATGGAATATCGTCTTAGCTTTTAAATGGTATGTGTTAAAGCAGACGGTGCGAAAAAAAAATATAAAGGCGCGTATTTACAGCCTGGAGTATAGGATATTGCGGAGAAACGCCTGCGAAGTAACTATATCCCGCCCCACTAACAGTTTAAGTGAGCGGTGGCATGTTTTTGCCCCTTGGTCTTGCTTTCAATGCGCACATTTCTTAATGGCCTTATATGCAATATGCATGCTGATCAGGGCTGCGGAGTCGATGGATTTTCGGCGACTCCGACTCCGACTCCGACTCCGGCTTTCAAAAACCAGCTCCGACTCCGACTCCGACTCCGGGCAGAATTGTCGACTCCGACCGACTCCAACTCCCGACTCCGACTCCGCAGACCTAGCAGGGCTGCGGAGTCGACAGATTTTCGGTGACTCCGACTCCGACTCCGGCTCGGGTTTCTAAAATCGACTCCGACTCCGACTCCGACTCCGGTCACAACTGTCGACTCCGACCGACTCCGACTCCGACTCCGACTCCGACTCCACAGCCCTGATGCTGATTCCACCTATCTCATGCTGTTGATGACAAACCCATCCTAATTCGGCAGTGCTTCCTCGGACATGGGACATCTTTGAACAAGTTAGGTGGTTACGTAATACGTTATGGTCTAGTTAGTGGGAATTCTATTTCTAAGGATATCTGACATGCAGAAGTAATCCGAGACACTGACTCAAATAACGTTCTCGAAGCAGCCTCCCACTGGACCAGAAGTTCATAGAACTCTGGCAAAGTCCAAGCTCAGCAAACACCAATATCCTCAGATGAATGACGCAAATGCCAATGACGCCAGCACAATGCAAATTGCAACACTCGACTGCCATCCTCCGGCAAAAGTCCGCGAATTTCGCTATACATGGGCGGGATGGCATGACGTTACCACTAAAAGATTTTGCGATCAATTTCACATTGGAGCATCTGATGTAAATTTAAACGACACATGATTTTTGCAAGTTCACGTGGATGTGACAAAAGGTTAAAAGTTGATGCGCCGTGAAAAATGAATATCACCGTTATCTGTGGTGAGGCGGTGACTATACCATAATAACGATACGTAATTTGACACACATGATGGTTAGTCAGTTATGTTCTAACACCAGGCTCAGGTGATCTGATCATATATATGAGGTATATGTATATTATAATATAGTATATACAATATATATATATATATATATATATATATATATATATATATATATATATATATATATACCTCCGACACGGCTGGAGCTAAGATAATGAAATTGCCTGACTTTTCCTACAGCTCCTATAACTAAACTGGGCACATTCCCTGGAAATGGCAAGCTGATAACTTCAAAAGGGGTGGTTCCAGGGCATCGAAAATCGGGAGGTCCTATTCGTAAAGTGAGTGTTTAGGGTGAACATCACGATGCTGATGCATTATAGGTAACTGTGTGCACCAGCTTTGTGAACAGCGACTGAAACATGTCGGCATGTTTCAGTTATTGGGCATCTTCCTTTAATACGTTTTTCCTATAATAGGCGGATTTAGCCGGCATCCAAAAAGGGGGATCATTTCCATATGCACTGTACCATGTGAAGAGCGGTCTGGTAGCAATTAGATTGCCCTATAGCGATTGAATTCGTTATATGTGCTCATCAACACTTGCAAGTTATATATTTCCGAAAAGCATCAACACGTCCATGTGCTGAATATTGGGAAGCAATTACACGCAGCGATATTAGGCATGCTTCTTTGATCATGACATTCGGTATGTCAAAGTAACTAATGCAATAGCGATTGAAATGAACATATTTTGTAGGCATCGCACATCCCCAAGTGAACAAGAGGTGGTTCATAAGCGGTTCCAGGAAAAGAAAGGGAGGTCGATTTCATCTCCCAGCTTCGATGCCCTGACGCCGCCTATGAGTGACGAATCCTAATTTTACCAGTTAACCACACGCTTTTGTAAGATAAGAGAACCAACCACCAATCTGCCTTAAGTGACAGTACATACATACCAAGGAAAACCCAACCCATTATGAATTTTGTGCACCCCCAACTTCAATGACCTGTATCCGCCTATAGTTTTTCCAAATGCTCATTTTTATGATATAGTTAAATAAATTTTTGGTTCATTCTGCAACGATCGGCAAAAGTTGTGTCAAAATTGGTCCAGAAACCTGGCCGTGGTAAGGAGTTAACCCTCGCCAGGCGAGGGCCTTTTCCATAACACGGACGGCGAGGGGAGGGGTTGGTACGACCCCCCCCCTCGTGATTGGCTCCTATGGCACTTAGAAACGCCAAATTTACAGGGTAGGTGGTAGAGATGTCCATCGGATACCAACTTTTTGGTATACCGATACCAAAGCGATACCAACTTGGTATTTGGTATTTCAATACTAATGTGTTTGATATTTTGTTGGTATTATGAACCCTTACTAATGGATAAAAGACTAAGAAATTGGTAAAAAGTTGGTATTTCCCTCATCTTTCAAAGTTGGCTCGGTTTCGGTATTTCCCCACGGTTTTGGTTGGTATTTGGTTTGGTATCGGTATTCCGATTTTCTGTAACTGACATCACCAGTAGGTGGGTCCATACGATATCTCGCCCCTGTGAAAGTTTGGTGACTCTAAGTCAATATTTAGGGGGGTTTGGGGGGTATGAGTGCAAAAGTTTGGCTAAAACATGTTAAAAGATTTTCGCTTATAACTTTTTACCTAGTAACGATAGAGCAAAAATAAAAGCACCAGTGAGCTCAGGACATCCGTGCGCATCGAATGATATACCTACTTTGTTACCAATGCTAGTGAAATCTGGAATTCAGTTGCCGCTAAGCTAGTCCAATTTTCCCCTGACCTTGTACCGGTTTTTGTGACCTGGTGACCTGACCTGAAAAGACTGGGACTTTAAATTTTCAGGAAATGTGCGAAAATGTTGCCCCAGAGGGTATGCCAAATATGGCGGCGCTACGCGCCGCCGTTTTTACGTTATTTGCGAAAAACCTTAGGGAGGTTGCATCAACCCCCCCTCATCGGGCGAGGGTTAAAGTGCCCTCAATTTGCAGTTTTTACCCCCTACAACCCCCTTTTTACATTTTTTGAATTGTCATTTTTGAGAAATGTTGATCACTTTGAGTGGATTGAATGTCGTTTGAATTTTGAAAATCGGCTCATTAATTCTCAAGATATCAAGGGGGTCGTAAACATTCCCCCTTTCACTAAAACTGGGCCAGGAGCCTGCCACTAATAGGGTCGAACGACAGATCGAATTTTAAGCAACTTTGTTACGAGATTCATATGCTCATTCATACTAGACCCCCCCCCCCCCCCAGAGCGCACGCCTGGCGCCTCTCTCGACCACGTTAAAACATCCGGCGTGCGGCCCGGCGTGGTGCCGACGGCCGCACTGTGCGCTGTCCGTCGGCGGAGCGCCCCTGCTGGCGTAAAAATAGCCGCCCGGTGCGGGCCCCGCGGCCAGCGGGAGAACCACGTGACGGCAGAGCAGAGGAGCCGCGAGAGAGAGAGAGAGAGAGAGAGAGAGAGAGAGAGAGAGAGAGAGAGAGAGAGAGAGAGAGAGAGAGAGAGAGAGAGCGAGAGGTAGGGCATTTTAAAGTAACTGAAACAAACAACGAATGAAAATGCATAAAAAAGCTTGCCGAGTTTTAGAAGTTGCAATGAAGTGGCAATACTCAAATCTCGAGGAATTTGTGTGATAGTGAGCACCGGTGAGGTATCTGTTTGTAGTGGTAAAACTCGGATCAAGCCACGGATTCGGCATCCGATTTACAGCTGATCGCCACCAAGCAAGGCTCAAATTCGGGTAGCGAGATGTTGCGACTGAAAAAGTGAAAGAAGTTGCTAGACATGAACATTTTTGAACTGCTATCTAAAACGGGACGGTTATGGAATGGAAATGGGCAATTCTGTTGGCTGCGGATGCGTGAGGTTGCAGTGACGCCGTTCCACACTGGTAACTATTTGTTATGCATGCACCACTTTTGAGCAATCACCGCGGAGAGGAGTCCTCGTCTCGCGGCTGGTCCGCCGCGCTGCTGGCACGGTGCCAGCCCTTTGCTGCTCGGTTTGGCACGTCCACGCCGTCCCTGTGTCACCGCCTACCTCCCCTTCCCCTCCCCTCCCCCGCCGTCAGCCGCGGGGTCAGCGGGCGGCCGGCGCGACCCTTCAGCCGGCCAATCAGAGGCCAGCTGGGGTCAGGGGGCACGCGGTGCCGGACGGGGATCGCGCGCGCTGTTCGTGCGGTCCGGCGACACACACAGAAATCTGAAACACGGACGACACTTGTCATGTTTTTTTTTGGGGGGGGGGGTTAGGCCCTTTCGGTCCATTAAGACCATTTCAGAGCCGGGAGGATGATAGGATATAGGGGGAGACATTGGTCTGGGCAGGCACCCTAGTGAGTCGCCGGGGCTGAACCCGTCCAGAGGACAGGCCACCCAGCCCCAAGGCACTCACTGCACCCGGCTACGGGGTGCGCTCCCTCGGGAGCAGCGGTGCCGCTCCAAGGGAGCAGCCCGCATGAGATAAAGTTGCCTGGCCAGCCCGGAAGGGGTTGCGGCGTGGAGGAGAAGGATTTCAGTATCCTGAGGATAGAAGCACGGAACGGATGAACTTGTCATGCAGGCCTTTACAGACGTTATTCGGGCATGAGTGGTGTGTCGTGTCTGATTTGCAGTGAGCTGTGAGACTGTGAACGAGTACCCCCCATCAACGATGTTTGTTTACTTCTGTGACGTGCAATGACGAAAAGCCACTGATTGCAGTAGACTCGTTGTGAATAATTAAGTTTCAAGTTTCAAGTTTCAAGTTACATGTGCCAAGAAGTTTCCGTTAAATGCAGACTTTTTGGTGAAGTTACGTAACTATAGGGATAAAATGATCATTTAAAGGTAGTGTGCCACCTTTGAAAGATTTCCCATTTTATTTTTCCTAGGATCAGAAGCTTCTGTTTTTACCTAATATCGCAAAAAAATCAAAAATGGGCCTAAAATAGTGCTTTTTTTCGCCTAAAAGTTTATCGGTTTTTCGATATGTATAACAACTGTAGTGGGCTGACCTGCAAACAGGCGTCGGCAACAATCACGAATGCGGCGCACATGTGACAATAAGCAAAGGTCATTATAGAGTTACGACGTACGGGAATGAGTTATCAGCTGTCTAATCGTAGGCAACACAATGTCGAATTTAAACTGTAAGTCTGTATTGGTATTGTTTCTTTAATTTGGCTGTCGAACCTTAATTTATGGTTTGAAATATTATTTTATGTAAAATAATTGATATGAAACAGCCGTCTCTAAAGTTATGACCCCATTTCACGACATGAAAGTGGCAGAAATGACAATGATCAGCTGACGCATTTTTCTTGGCCGAAGTCCTAGAGCGCGCGGCCCGACGCACCACCACCGCACCACAAAGTATGAGCAGAAGCCGCGCCCAAAGCCAGGGCCCCGGTAACGTGAGGTAGCCGAGTCGGGGCAGCGTGCGCTGACCCAAGCCGGGGCCGCGGCTTTGGGCGCGGTCTACCGCATCCCCGCGGGCAGCCCCGGGCTATCACATGACACCGGGAGGACGCGCGGCCCCGGCTTAGGTCAGCGCACGCTGCCCCGACTCGGCTACCTCACGTTACCGGGGCCCTGGCTTTGGGCGCGGTCTACCGCACCACCTAACAGGCGTGTTCGAAACCGCAGGAGATGATGATGAACGGGTTTATCGAAACTTGATTGGATGAGCCTATCGGTAGTAGCGATTTCAGTGTGTGCATTTATTGTTCATAGTGGTGTGAAATGTGGTTGGGGTACGACCGACAACCCGTCGGGGCGAATTTCGCACTGGGGTACTCAAAATTTGAAGAATTTAAGACGTTTCCATGAGTTTTGAAGGTATGGATAAGTTCTAAAAATCCGGTTCTCCTTATCTGGGCCATTAACTCCATACGGTCCAGGAAAGCTGGCACACTACCTTTAAGCGGTTTCCTTTGACCCACGGCCCACTGCAGCGCTGATCCCGCGGCCCGTCGCGGTTGTCCGCAGTCCATACCAATGACAGGAGAGTCAGGTGACCGCCGCCCCGCCGCCGGCTGTCGGGGGGGGGGGGGGGGGGGGGGCTCGAGGTCGTCTATTCGTGCGTGCAGCCGTAGGTAAGTACATTTTGCCTCTCCTGTTGACCTGGGACATGAGTCGGCGACTGTCATTGTTTAACAATGGCAGTGCCAATTCAATTATATTTGGCAACTGCACCAAGCTACCGATTTAAAGTTTGTTAACTCAATTTTGTGTCGGCCGTTGGTCGGTCAATTTGCCGAGCTGCGAGCTGCCGCCGCGCTCTCAGCTGAGTATGTCGGTGCCCCTGGCGGAGGGCGGCTCAGCCACTGGTGCCGGCGCCGCCCACAGAGGACTCTGCCCTCCGGGGCCGGTTCGATCGCCGGCGCGTCGATACCGTCGGCAGTGCGTCGGTGCCGACGATGCGGTCAGGGTGCGGGTCGCGCGGCGAGCGCCGGTGCTGAGACGGGTGCGGCGGCGGCTGAGATGGGTGCGGTGGTGCGCCGGCCGCTGGCCACCGTCGGCTGTCTGTGCCTGCTGCTGCCGGCGCTGGTGGCAGGTCAGTCCGCTGCCCCACGCAGCCCTCCCCACTCCCCGGCAAACCCAGCAGCTACGGGAGTCCTGAGGAGCTCCCGATCGCCCCGGATGTACTGCCTTATTCATCGCTCCAGTGTGCGCTCATCTAGCCATCTGAAATTCGTATTGAATTGCACGAAAAGTCATCATGAGATACGGTTCTCGATTAATATCGGCTCCTGCACTGAACCTATTCTGCCCTCTTTTGACATGCTGTGTCCCTATGTCCCTCGTCTCTCTTCTTTATCCTCGCTTCTTCTTATACCGGTTGAGGATGACTTGTTCCTCGACGGGCTCCTTGGCACAGTTTCACGTCCTGTATCGAGAAGAGAGGTGCAGGAGCCGCTTTCCCTCCGTCCTGTCCTGTACCGAATTGAGAGCTGGGCCAGCTCCCCCCCCCCCCCACACACACACCTGACCTGTACCGACCTGAGTGGGGTTGGGTCAGCTCCCCTCACCCCTCACCCCTCACCGTCCCCTGCACAGCTGACCGATCCGTCCGAGCACAATTCACATAGACACAGGAACGCCTCTCTCTCTCTCTCTCGACTCTCTCTCTTCTCTTCATCTCTCTATCTCTCTCTATTCTCTTCGCTCTATCTCTTCTCTCTCTCTCTATCTTCTCTCTCCGCGCTCTTCTCTCTCT
>NW_024882531.1:82500-255131 GCF_019059575.1 Amphibalanus amphitrite | reverse complement strand
TTTAGCGTGTTTACTTGTAGAGAGGGCTGGTCAGTTAGCGCGTTAAACTGTAGAGGGGTTTGATCATGTTTATCTGTAGAGGAAATGATCATGCCTACCTGTAGAGGGACTGGTCACTGAGCGTGTTTACCTGTAGAGGGACTGATCACTAAACGTGTCTACCTGTAGAGGGACTGATCACTGAGCGTGTTTACCTGTAGAGAGGTCTGATCATGTTTATCTGTAGATGAAATGATCATGCCTACCTGTAAAGGGACTGATCACTAAACGTGTTTATCTGTAGAGGAAATGATCATGTCGTGACCTGTAGAGGGACTGACCACTGAGGGTGTTTACCTGTAGAGGGACTGATCACTGAGCGTGCTTACCTGTAGAGGGACTAATCACTGAGCGTGTTTACCTGTAGAGGGACTAATCACTGAACGTGTTTATCTGTAGAGGGACTGATCACTGAGAGCGTGTCGTGTTTATCTGTAGAGGAAATGAGCGTGTTTACCTGTAGAGGGACTGATCACTGAGAGCGTGTTTACCTGTAGAGGGTCTGATCACTGGGTGTGTTTAACTGTGCAGGGACAGATCACCGAACATGTCTACCTGCAGAGGGACTGATCACTGAGCGTGTTTACCTGTAGAGGGACTGATCATGCCTACCAGGCGCGGATCCAGGGGGGGGGGCGACGGGGGCGGCCGCCCCCCCCCCCCGCCATCCGAAAAAGGCGCCCATATCCCGCGGCAGAGAGGGCGCCCCGAGCATAAGAGCGGCGACACAGCAAAGGTTCAGCAGAAATAGGGCGCCTCCAGCAGAAGTTGGGCTCACCAAGCAGGAGAGTGACGCCCAATTGCCTATTCCCAGCAGATGAGAGTCGCCCCAGCAGCAGATGGGCGCCCCCAGCAGAAGAGGGCGTCTCGTTACAAGAATATAAAATACCTTCTGTTCAAGAGGGGCGCCCCTGGCAGCGGAAGGGCACCCTTAGCAGGAGACGTGTCCCCCTGAAGAGGAGCGACGCCCCAGCAAAAGGAGAGAGGCGCCCCCATTCCGAGAAGAGGGGCGCCCTGACAGCAGCTGGGCGCCCCAGCAAAAAAGGAGCCCCAAATAAGAAAATGGGTGCCACTGGCAGAAGAGGGGCGCCCAAGCAGAAGAGAGGGGTCTCCAGCAGGAGACGGGCGCCCCAAGCAGAAGAGGGGCGCCCCAGCAGAAGAGAGGCGCCACAGCAAAAGTTAATCAGAAATAGGGAGCCTCCAGCAGAGGTTGGGCCCGCCAAACAGGATATGGGCGCCCCATTGACAATATCCGGCAGAAGACAGACGCCCCAGCAGCAGATGGGCGCCCCCGGTAGAAGAGGGGCGCCCCATTACAAAAAGAAAAGGAGTATATTCTACCTGCAAGAGGGGCGCCCATGAGACAGCGGAAGGGCAACCCCAGCAGAGGGGCGGTGCCCCATTAAAAGGAGAGATGTGCCCCGTTCCGAGCAGCACAGGGTCGCCTCGCCCCAGAAAAAAAAAAACAGGAGCCCATAAGAAGAAAAGGGGTGCCTCTGGCAGAAGAGAGACGTTCCCCGCAGTGGAAGGGCGCCCCCACAAGAGTGGCGTCTCCAGCAAAAGAGAAGTGCCCCCTGCAAGAGAGGGGCACCCCACCAAAAGTTGGGCAGAAGTGGGGCGCCTCCAGCAGAATTTGGGGTCGCCCAACAGGAGAGGGCCGCCCTATTCACAGAAGAAAAAAGACTCCTCAGCAGCAAAGGGGCGCCCTAACAGAAAAGGTGCACTCATAGCAGAAGTGGGACGCATCAGGAAGAAGAGGGGCACTTCTAGCAGAAGATGGGCGTCCCAGATAAGTGGGCCGCCTACAGCAAATTGGTCGTTCTTAGAAGGAAGAAATGAGGCGACTTAAGCAAAGTGGATCTCTCCATAATGGATTAGGCGATCCAAGCAGAGGTTGGGCGCCCCCGGGAAGTGAGGCATACCAGCATAAGTGAGACGCTTCCAGAACAAGGAGGGGGCATCACCGGGAGAAAGACTGCACCAGTAAATGGAGGCCACCTTTTTGCTAATATCTTTGGCTATGGTAGCGGTGCCCATCTACGACTTTTAACCCGTGCCGTGCTGGTGGTCTGAGTTATCCGTGTCCTGCTGGGGAGGGAGGGGGGGGGGGGCACACTCCCTCGTCTAACTCGGCTCCTGGGCCGCGTAGTGACACGCGATAAGCGGCATTCGAAAGATCGTCAAAAACAGCCCAGGACGAAAACAAAACGGTCATTTTTTGGTCAGGTCGAATGTCAGGTCACCAGAGGTCATCAAAGGTAAAATGTTGCCTGTTTCAACAATTTTCCGTTTTCGTAGCAGCGGCACATAACTCGGAAACCAATAGAGCTATAGCGCCGCAGAAAAGCGCATTCGATAGCCCTTTTAAAAGTGTTTCTGCAAGCTGCGCTCAGATTTGACCTCAGGTCAGCGGTTTAGCCTTCAGAGGGCAAAAGACTCTAAAAATAGCCTTTTTAAGAACAATGTTTTCCTGCACTAACTTTTGACTCAAGAGAGTCTCGACATTACGTTTGCCAGCATTGCGTTTCTGTCGTCGAGACACGTCGACCAAACTAAAGGTTGACCTTATGAAAGGTAATTTTGAGAATTTGACCTCAGGTCAAGGTCATGATCTGACCGGGAAAGGTCATGCTGCATAGCAGTCGATGCGTATCGTCGAGCTGAACACAGCTGAGGTGTTTTTATCGCTCTAGCTTGAATCTATCAAAAGTTATTTTAAAAAAAACTGCTGCGGACCTTTCATGACATGGGATGACCTCTGGGACATAATGATTTGAATGGTCACACTAGGTGCAATGTTCTTATTCAGTGTGTTAATTTTTTATGTATCCAAATGCTTGATATTGTCTAAAATGGCACTCGTCCAAAAGACATGCCTTTCAGTTTACTCCCAAAGACTTAATTATACCTACCTACCTAATGGGGACGTCGCACAACTGACCTGACCTTAGGTCACAGATATCGAAATTCCGAGATATACATTTCATGAGTAGTGTTGCTTTCATCAATCGCGGAAAGGTTCAAAGCAATCGTTCAGTCGGTATAGCAATGGTAAGCATTTAAACTTTTTCTTAGGCTAGGTCACTTGGCATAACCTGGTGACCTGACCTTCCATCACCCGCGTCAGACATTTTTACATCATGTGCAAAAAAGATGCATGATAAGGTATAAGCTGAAAATGGCGGCGCTGCGCGCAGCCGTCTTTCAAATATTTTGCGAAAAAACCTGAGGGGGAGCGCGATAACGCCCCCTAGCACGGCGCGGGCTTTTAGCTCCCGATTTTGACGGTTTGGCGCCCCCTTTGTATGGAGCGCCCCCGGATTGCCAGGTCGCCCCTATTTCGACTTGCCGCCCCCCCTCCCGAAAATTCCTGGATCCGCCCCTGATGCCTACATGTAGAGGGACTGATTAATTCACTGCACGTGTTTACCTGTAGAGGGGACTGAGCTGCTCGCGATTGGCCAGGTCCTTCATGACGTTGAACAGCCACTCCCTCATCCTGCGTGGGAAGTCTGCCATCTCCTCCTCAGAGCACTCCTGCGGCAATGGAGGACAACTGGAGTTGGCCAACTTCTAATGAGTGTTACGTCGTGGTTTGGCCGGAATCTTCTAGTCCCCCATATCGCGGCACTGTCCGAATACTGAGACCAGTGGCAGTTCTCATCTCCACATCCCGTCCCCCACTGCGACCGATGGCAGTTATCGCCCCATATCGCGGCACTGTCCGTACTGAGACCAGTGGCGGTTCTCACCCCCATATCCCGTCCCTATTGAGACCGATGGCGGTTCTTACCCCCATATCGCGACACTGTCCGTACTGAGACCAGTGGCGGTTCTCACTCCCCATATCCCGTTCCTACTGGGACCAGTGGTTGTTCTTACCCCCATATGGCGGCACTGTACACTGAGACCAGTGGAGGTTCTCACCCCATATCGTGGCACTATCCGCACCGAGACCAGTGGCAGTTCTCACTCCCCATATCCCGTTCCCTACTGAAACCAGTGGCTGTTCTCACCCCCATATCCCGTCCCTACTGAGACCGATGGCGGTTCTTACCCCCATATCGCGGCACTGTCCGTAGTACTCCACGTGCAGGTGCGTGTTCTTGGGATCCTGGCAGCCGTCCAGCTCGTCCGTACATTCGCAGCGCTGCTTGTACACTGCACAGTCGCTGTTCCACGTCTCGTTGTGATTGGTGCACACCTGCCGACGGACGAGAATGGCAGCCCCTGATTGGTGGATCATTCACGAGGTATGCATTAGGCGCGCCTAAGTGAACATGATTTCCGATTAATACACTGTTGAGTCAAGGAACTATCAAGAGCAGATGCTCACTTTTCTTCCGTTCCGTTGCGTTCAAACCATGAAATTCTCCGAATTCTTCGCATACAAACAAAAAACAAAATCGATTGTATACACTAAGAACTAGGCTACGATTCAGATGGTGAAATGACGGAAGCGAAATTTGAAAAATGTGTGGAACACGTACACAAATCTAAAGCGTAGGTTCTAAGTATAGGTACCTAACACTTTCTAAGACCGTCCTGTTCTGCACTACATAACACATTTGACCGAGCAGTCCCTCTTTCATCCGGCCTCACCTGACGCCTGGCGTCCGTCTCGTGCGTGCACTGGGAGGCGCACGTGCAGACCGGCTCACCGGCTTCACTCAGAGTACACTCGCGGCCCTTGCCGCACTTCTTGGTCTCACACGGGTCTGAAAAAGACGCGTTGGTGATCGAAATGGGGGAAATGGTTACACAATACACATGCCATATCTGCGAGTTAAGCATACCTTCGTTATCGAAGGAGGTAAAATGCATAAAACAGCTGTCTTCAACCATGCTTTTAAGCGTACCTTCGTTATCGAAGGAGGTAAAATGTATAAAACAGCTGTCTTAAACCATGCTTTCCGTTCTTAAATTGCAACCTAAATCACCAGAATTGTTGAATAACTATATGATATATCGTGTTTCTCCGTCAAAAAATATCCCAATGATTTTATCGATCGATGGTATGGATTTGACACTAAACCAAAATGCGCTATCATGTATAATATCCACCCAAACAGCGATAGTTACCAAACCGATAGTTACCATGATCGAGATTGTTGCGTCGGATGATGGCGTCAATCCCCGTCATCTCCTCCTCCTCTTCCTCTTGCTCTGCCTCCTCTTCCTCCGCCAGAAGGGCGGCATCATCATCCATCATCATATCCAGCTCATCTTCAATGGTGTCATCAACTGCTCGGACAGTGGAAACAAATGTAGTAAAATGATGCTACATACAGAGGCGGTGGGAAGGGAAACACGGAAGAGTTAAATAATAGATGAATTATGATTCAATCTAGCAAAGAATAAGCAGAATGCTATTAGGATCCCGATAGTATGCTTTTTGTGGACTCGTATGTTTTGCCGGTATTTTTTGGTCATATTCCACAAGCCTGCTCCAACGTACCTACTCCTAATGCAGTGACAGCCCCCATGAGAAGTTGTTCGACTTACCAGGAACCTCGGTGGTGGTGGTGGTGGTCGTTGTCTTCGCCTTGTTCCTGTTCCTCCTCCGTCCCTGGTTGGGGAGATGAGAAACACAAGGGAAGGTATCACTACAGCTGCAGTATCTAGTAAGCAATTTACATTAGCCGTTTTCACGACGGACTATCCGGCGAGTGCACCTAATTTGACCAAATCTGCACCTAAAATCTTTTACAACAAATATATTTATTTTATGCACTAATGTCAGTGTTTTAATCGATGATATTTCCTGATAATATGACAAAGCACTAAAGCAGGCATATAAGCAATTAGTGCAACCCTAGCTGATAGCTACTAAGAGACACACTGAACCTAATTTGACCAAATCTGCACCTAATCTGCACCAAATGTGCACCAGATGTGTACCAGATGGCCGTCGTGAAAACGGCTATTGTAAACGATGCTACGGTAACTAGTCATAGCATATAAAAGGTCAAAAACATTAGCGAACTACCTAATGTTCGAGCATTGTGAAAGGTAAAGAAAAGAAGAACGAAAAGATCGATATAGGTAGCTGTGAAGCGATGAGATGGACCAACGAGTATCAAGCCAAGAAGATGCAAAATGACCTAGGCGGAGTAGAGACAAAGAGTTTCAGGTTTCTCCATATTCAGTTATGTAGCCTAACGAATTCCAATCTAGGTTTTGTCTGGTGTCTAAAATCGCTACAGAATCGCGGTTCTCACCTTTCTGCGTCGCTTGGCGTCAGCTAGATCCGTGACCAGTAGGACGACCAGCAGCAGCAGGAGGCACAGGCGCAGCTTCATCGTGATAGCTGAAACAAACAGAAAGACACAGCGTCAATGTCATTGTCATTGTCATTAAAACGACCCGCGATACGAAAAGACACAGTCGCAGCTTCATCCTTACAGCTGGAACAGACAGACAAGCGTCAGTCACAGTGTCAAGTGTCATCCAAACTACCAGCAGCATAGGAAAGGACACGGGCGCTTCATTCCTTACAGCTAAAGGAAACACACAGTGTCAGTGAAATCGCTGTGTTCCTAATCGCTGTTGCCTCATCCTAAGGGACGAGGCAACGAAAAACGAATAACGCAGGCGCACCACACTACTGCGCCAGTCGCGCAGCTGCGCGACTGGCGCAAAATGACAAAAACTCCAAGCGCCCTTCCTGTGACGAATGTCGACCACTTGCGGACCGCACGTGCGTCCCGTTTCAGTCGTGTCCTCGAGGAGGGGGAGGGTGTCCAGGCCTGCAGTGGCACAGCGGCACAAAAACAGGGACAGAGCGGCCCAGCTGGTCCGTGCTCCTCTGCTCTCTCCATCTGGCCTCCGGTCCTCTGTCCCACTCTGTTGATTTTCCGGTTGTAGCAACTCCGCTTTGCGTCCGAGTTTATGCATGCAGGATGTGTGAGTGTGCGCTATCGCCTATGAACCTCCATTCGCCCTCCCCGTCTTTATCTCTCCACCTTTCCCTCTCTCTCTCTCTCTCTCTCTCTCTCTCTCTCTCTCTCTCTCTCTCTCTCTCTCTCTCTCTCTCTCTCTCTCTCTCTCTCTCTCGCTCTCCCTCCCTCCCCTCTCCCAGATGCCAGTCACGACACAACTTCCGTCTCTGCAGTCGCGTTCAGGGCAGCGGAGAGGACACGAAAATAAACCAGAACGATGTCACCCTCACCCTCCTCCCACCCCCACCTCCCCACATCCCACGCGCGGCTTCCCTGCACGTGTGTACTGTGTATGTACAGTGGATCTAGTAAGGATCTCCAGACGCAACTAGATGGCGTTGAGCCTTAGTCGAGTCCATGTGATATTCAAGGAGAGGTCACTACCGAGCTGGGCCCGATGGGGAGGTGGGCGGGGGGGGGGGGGGTGGCGAGGTCACGGTGCGGGTGACCTGTCAAACAGCCCCGGCGCGGTGGGGGCTGTTTGCCCCGGCGCCGCAGGCAAATGGCGCACTCCAGCGTTGTTCCATATCGCGGTGGTGAGCCGGGCGGCCGGTTAGCTTGGCAGTTGGCTGCTTGGAAGGAAAGTATAATGAGGCATGGGTTTGCTGTGGCCGGCTCATCTACTGTCAACTATGGTGAACCCAAAGTAATGCAAATGTGACGTTGGTAATGCAGCTGGCAATGGAATGCTAGCGAATGCCCCGGGCGCCCAGTAGCTATAAGGATTAAGATTAATTATGTCTCCTGAAATTTTCATCGAATATAATTCAAGCAATAGAAAGATCGCATCGTTCGCCAGCTTTTTTTTCTTGACTCACTGACTTCGCCTGGCAGCGGCCTGCCACCAACCACAACCATACCCGTCAGGAGCCGCTCAAAAACGTCAAGCACACGCCGCGTTTCGAACCCGGACTTTTGCAACCGGGACGTGCGCTCTCACCACATGGCACATGGAGTCCGACGCTCTACCGACCGAGCTACCGGGACGGACATTTACTTTGGGGTTTCGCCTCGTGACATTGACAGACGTCAGACACTCTGGCCGAACTTTAGCCGAAACACTGAGCAAGCTGCGCACTGCGCAGGCCGCTAGGTGCTCGTAGCGTTGAGGTTGGGTAACCTGTGAGCTGAATGCGATGTTGTGAGTTCGAGCCCCACTCCCGGGTCTGGTTTTATCTAGACACGAACCAAAACATTTCCTTCTACTGCAGCACAGATAAGCACGATGACATCTTTCTCCAATATCTTTCCCCAACATCCTCTCCAAAAGTCAAAATTATCGCTAATAAATGTTTAGCTAAGTTTCATTAAAAAAAAAAATTGGTCATTTGTCTGGAGCCATTTCAACCCTTTTTTCTTTTCTGCTTCTTTTCGACCCGATAAAACCCACTAAAACTGAACGTGCCAAATGAAAAATATCAAACTCAAATAACATTTTAGAAAAGCCTCATCATGCATCATGAAAAGCATAATGCAGCTGACTGAATAGTTGCATGCTATGAATACGTCCTAGATTTCAATTATCATTGTTCAACATTTCGGCTGGAACTGACGCTGCCTCTGGCTTGCCAGTTTGTTTGAGATAATGATTCCCTTCAGTCGCATCCTTGCCGGTTCCACATGAACAGGATACCACCATACCGGAGTGAACGCACCCGCAACCATCATCCCCCTCCCCTCAGCCTTGGCGCGGTGGCGGGCGGCCCTGGGCGGCCCACTCCCGGCGCTACGCACGCCCCATGCGCCGTGATACCGCGTCACTCCCCCTCCCTCCTTCCCCCACAATGACCGATGACCTCACTTCCCTCGGGATTTGGACTCGCCCTACCCCGACCGTAGCGCCACGTGGTGGCTCTGGAGATCTTAAATAGACCCACTGTACATACAGCGGGGAATATGCGAGCGGTCTGCCAGACATCGTAGACTGTTTGGTGCGTTGTGGAGCGGAAAACAGGACGCAGACACTAGGATATACGGCACCGGCTTTTGTTGCTGCTGAGACTGCGAGTGAATGTAAACAGGGCATTCGCTAGACTTGTATGTAGACTTTTCAGGGGAACATGTAATGTAAAGACAAGTTAGATAGAGTACAAGTAACGATTAACTAGATCATCTTATAAGACCACGTAGCATCAATCAGAAATTAGAAAAGCCGTCATAATGCTAACGAAAGTACTAGAAGATACAAAATGTCTACCCGGCAGTTTTTGGTCACATCCCAAAGGTCTTCTCCAAAGCCTACTCCTAATGCAGCGACACCCGATGACCGACCAAGATCACCTGATCCTGATCCTTGATCCTGACACGGGCGATGGGATCCGGGAGTCCCATATGCGGTTCGATACCCCACACCGGCGCCGGAACATCAGCCGTGGTCTACCGGCTCTCTGTTGTATGCTGAGCTGGCAGGCGTCTCCTTCAGTAACCATTCAACTGAGCGACAGTGGGATCTCAGCCATTCGGGCACATTTGTCGGGCGTTGTAACGTTCTTTGTAGCAATGTCGGACGTTTATTTCGTGTTCTGGGCTGGGACATGAGCTAAAAGAGGCATAAATAGATGATTCTAATGAACTACGGAAAAACTTCAGATGTGTGAGTGTCTAGTCCAACAAACATTGATTTTAAGAGCTTTCTGCCACAAACTTATTGGCAAAATATAACATTTATGCTCCGGCTCCGTCAGTGGAGGTCGGATGGGACGAGCTAAGACGCTAGGGGCGGGGAGGGAGAGGCAGGGGTCGAGCCTCCGCAGCTGCAGGGCTGAGGTCACCTCTGAGGGGAAGGGGAGGGAGGGGAGGGGGCGCTGAGGTCATGTTGCAGACTAGATGAAGCGCTGCGGCGCGGCGGGGGCGGGGAGGGCGGGGGCGGGGGTGGAGACGGAGGCGGGGGCGGCGGGGGCGGCGGCATCAGTTGTCAGGCGGCCCACTGCGGTGAGGTCGATGGTTTTTGTAGCCAAGAAGGCAGCAGTAAACAGCTCAGTATAGTGCTGCTAGCAGAGAATGGCTGTGTTTGAACGTGTCCGTGTGCTCAGTACGTGACCATGTCGGTGAACTGTGCGGCAGGGGGTGTCAAAAGGACGTATAGTGACTTTTTACTGCCTCCCATGAAACTGTGCATATCATGATAGTCCCGGGACCAGTGCACAACAATGAAGAAAAAGTAACTATACATATAAATGACGCTTTTTAGTCTCTTGCAATATAAGCTGATGATTGACGCAGCACGAAGTAAAAATACAAGACATCAAACGACACATCGATGAAGTATTTGACGCTTTTTCATTTTTGGCCCACCTCGAGATAAAACCAGGTCCGACGAAGGCTGAGGCCACGTGCGCTCAAGTACGCTATCGATAGTTAAACAGACGAGCCATGAGAGACATAGGTCTGCGCTTCTAGGTTATCAGCAAATCCTATTTGATTATCAGCAAATCCTATTTGATTCTAAGGCTAGGGACTATCTTCTCTACTTTCAATATTCGCCTGAGCTTGGCACACGCGCTATTTGCACAACTAATTTTGAAAGTTTAAAACATTTTAATAAGCTAACTGAGCTATTTTTTGTTGCTGAAATTTTTAACCCGCGCCGTGCTGGTGGCCTGAACTTTCCGCCGAGTGCTGGGGGGGGCGTTTTCAAGCCCCCCCCCCCCGTCTAACTCGGCTCCTGGGCCACGTAGCGACACGCGGTAAGCGGCAATCGAAAGAGTGTCAAAAATAAGGACGAAAACACTTCGGTCATTTTTTGGGTCAGGTCAAAGGTCAGGTCACCAGAGGTCACCAAAGGTAAAATGTTGACTATTTCAACATTTTGGAAACTGCCAACGGCTATCTCGGGAACCGATAGAGCTACAGCGCCGCGGAAAAGCGCATTCGATAGCCCTTTTACAGACCTTTCTGAGTAATGTTCTCAGATTTGACCTCAGGTCAACGGTTTAGCCTCCAGAGGGCAAAAACTCCAAAAATAGCCGTTTTTACGAAAAACGTTTTTTCGTCAATAACTTTTGACTCATAAGCGCCATGACATTACTTTTGCCAGCATCGTGTTCCTCTCGTCGAGACGCGTCGAATGAACTATTTGTTGACCTTGAAAGGTCATTTTGAAAATTTGACCTCAGGTCAAGGTCATGACCTGACCGAAAAGGGTCATGTTGCATATCAGTCGATCCGTATCGTCGAGCTGAACACATCTGACGTGTTTTCACCGCTCTAGCACGTCTCTATCAAAAGTTATAGCCAAAAAACTGCTGGCGACCGTTCATGACCTGAGATGACCTCAGGGGCACACAGAGGGGTCACAGGTGCATTTTTCCTATTCAGTGTGTCATGTTTACCTATGAACCGATGTTTGAGAGCGTTTTGAACGATATTCGTCCAAAAGAGGCGCATTTCAATTTTCTCCCATTGACTTATAATGGAGAGGTCGCAAAATTGACCTGACCTTAGGTCACAGATATCAAAAATCCGAGATATACATTTTATACATACTGTTACTCATATCAATCGCTGAAAGTTTCAAAGTGATCGTTCAGTCGGTGTAGCTATAGCGAGCCTTTGAACTTTTTCTGAGGTAAGGTCACTTGACGTGACCTGGTGACCTGACCTTGAACGGCCTAGGTCTGAAATTTTCACAACATGTGCGGAAATGATGTAGGAACACGTGTACCAAAAACGGCGGCGCTGCGCGCCGCCGTTTTTGAGATATTCGCGAAAAACCTGAGGGGGGGGGGGCGTAAAAACGCCCCCCCCCCCCAGCACGGCGCGGGTTAAAGAATGTTGATCGAGTTATAAAATACCGCTCCTGGCTGAAACTTATCTACAACAAATCCAAAATTATTGATGGAGTTAAGTGCTTGTGCGAGGAACATTGTAATAGTTATTTGAAAATATATAAGCATGACCTTTCCTCGATATTGAATAAAAAAGTGCCGAAAAATGTACTTTATTGATAGAAAATATGTGATATTTCGGCCACTGGCCTTTGTCGAACATATAGTTATAATCAAGATTAACAACATTGTTAATTTTGATTCCCACATTGTTCCCACATTGTTCCCACATTGTTAATCTTGATTATATATGTTCGACAAAGGCCAGTGGCCGAAATATCACACATTTTCTATCAATAAAGTACATTTTCGGCACTTTTGTATTCAATATCGAGGAAAGGTCATGCTTATATATTTTCAAATACAACAAATCCACTAAAATCCATAAAATCTATAGATGCATTTCATGAAACAAAAACAACGCTTATCATATTTGATTAAAAAATGTTTTTCATTCCAATGAAGCGTCATAAAATGTGATGGTATAAAGTTTTCTATAAAAAAAAAATCGGCTGTAAGACCACGCCGTTAACAGCCAGGGCCCATACTCCTACCAACCATCAAGCAGCCCCAATACCAACGACATCGTCGCCCCAACTTGCCCCCCCCATGTACCCCTCCCCCTCGCGGGGCGATTTTACCGCGCGACGCGACCCTGATAAGATAGCGTCACAGTCGCTGTGTACGTGAGACAGCCGATAAAAGGCGCCTTGGAGGAGCCGGGCTGGCGAACCGAGGGACGCTTAGACCACGCACCTGTTCTCGAGAAATGTGATTAGATGTGTGATAGGTCTCGGAGGATATGTTCGTTATTGTACGAATACTTCATTGTCTCCTTTCAATTAAATATAGGTTAACCCTAGAACGCCTAGGGGGGTTGTATCAACCCCCCCCCCCTGAGGTTTTTTCGAAGTGCACGCTAAACGGCTTGTCGTAGCGGGCTGAAATTTTCAATACCCTCTGGGGCAGCCTTTGCGCATCTTTTGCCGAAAATAAATTGATCGGGTCATGTCAGGTCACGGAGTTATGACGTCATAAGAGGTACGTACAGCCTCCGGCCGACAGTTACCAAACGTGTGCGCCGAATCCCTAGGTTTTCTGCCGGTGATACCCACATTGTTTGATGGATCATGATGAAACTTCCCATGCATGTTGGGGCAAGCATTGGCTATCGTGTGGTGCAAGAAAATTGACCGGGTCAGGTCAGGTCACGGAGCTATGACGTCACAAGAGGAACAGCGTCCGGTACTATTTTTGAAAAGCGCCCGAACCACTATTTTGCTAATTCTTGTCACCTCAATGGGAATATGCAGCAATATTAGCTTCTATAGGGAGCAAATGGACCTCCCAAATCCAAAAATACAATCAGATTTCAAAAATTTAAATTTTGATTTTTCGAATTTCTGCCGCCGACTGTGACCTTGCCGACTTCCGGCGCTCCCAACGCGCCATTTTTAGAGCTAGGGAAACGAAATACATACCAAACGATAGAGAATTGATCAAGGAACACGATAGTGAAGGTTTCAAGTCGATATCTCCCACCGTTTTGCCGCAATCGCCGCGGAAAGTTGAAAAAGTTTGATTTTTTCGGAAAATTTGACCTTTGACCGGTCATAAGTAGGTCAAATGTTGACCTAGGACCAAAAAATATACCACCAATCGCGAGATCTCGTTGAGAGCAATCCGTTGGTTTTTTCCGCTAAGCTCTACGACCTTCCGTTTCGAAACGCCAGGGGGGGTCGTAACAACCCCCCCCCCCCTGGTCGTTCGTGTTATGAGAAATGGCCTGGTCGTGCGAGGGTTAAACCGGTCTATGTCTGGTTACTGGTCAAAAAGACGATGTAACCAACTTCTAGAGCAAAGATTATTTCATAGAAAACGTGGATGCGGCTATTTGAATTAAAATTTACAAGACAAATACCACTGCTTTCCCGAAGTGTATAACACGAAGTATGTCAAGGAAATTGGCAGTGGTTTGAGACAACTAATCTCATATTTTTTCTGCTAGCGGTAGCCCATGGGCGATGACGCATACAAAAGTAGTAATCAATTCATAATTAAGCATACAAGTGGCATATATAAAGCATGTGTGACACTCATTCATGCCTTTCAGCTGGCCAACTTTATGTCCTTTCCAATATTCGCCGTCGAAAGCACCCCTGCCCTGCGTCTTTGACAAGATAGCCAGGTCGTGATTTCCCGCAGTAAGAGAAGTAATTGCGGGTGGCAGCGTACGCATGGGTGACCGATAAGATCAGCCATAGACCACTATATATCTGGACTGTGCACGGAAATTAGGGCCCTGCCATTAGGGCCCTAACTTTCGAAGGTCGTCACAGCCAACTTATTCGCCATATGATGATGTGCTTTGGGAAACATCACCACTAGTCAATTTGTAATCTGAGTTATATCTTACATTGAGCAAAAAATATATCATATTAGCGCAATCATCGAAAAAAAGAAGGGCATTTTCTGCCCATTTCTTCCATGATTTAACATGGTGTGGATGATGGTTCCCAGCTAATTTTCACGAGAATTAGCAAATTTTCACAGACATGTAGCGAAGATTTTTGCAAGATTATTGTTGTTTGTTGTTTATCATTGACATGCGGGATAGTTCTCTTTTGTCTTTAAATAAAATGAAACCTTTTAATGCATACATGCCACTGAAATACAGTAAAATGTGCCGCTAGTGATAATCACTTCAGAATATCCTATGAACAGAACAGGGAGTGAGCATATTCAAAGAGCCAAGACAGTGCATGCAACAATGTCAGTTTTCCGGTTTTTGGCTAAGGCATCAATATGAAGTCAATTTCTATATGCCCTAAAGCTGAAAATGTCTTGGAATTCTGACCACTGGGCTCCCTGTGAGTTTTATTACATGCTGTGACGCTGGCCGAGACCGAAAAATTGAGCAGAAGACAACTGTAAGGAGAGGTGGCGGATCCGTTTCCAGACTGGCGGCTCCTATAATATCAGTCACAAGTGAAGCCCAAAACTAGCTAAAGTCTTGCAATTTGGTCAAGTGATGGTCACATATGTTATGGCTTGCGGAGAGCTGGCGTGCCCACATCAGCAATCTGTGTTCCGCTCCTGCATGCAAGCAATGGGTCCTGCTCTGGTAACAGCTGCCAAGTCGCTCTCTCTTCGGCACACGTATAGCTTCAAACGTGTGTTTCAAGACAGCGCGACTACCATTGTAAAAGAAAACGATAACTTTCTTCACATTGCTCGCTGAGGGAGTCACACTGTCGAGAAGCACCTCAAGTTACAACGCTACGACCTGCATTCCTTCAACACATTGATGTGTATAGTTGAGCGAAAAACAAACATTGCAATTCATGGAGTCAATATGGACAGTATACCGTCACTCAACACCAGCGATGCGCGAACAGAGCTTCATGAAATAAGAAAGCTTCATGAAAATGAGAAAGGTTGAGCCGCAGGACGTAAACACAATGCAACATTCCTGGCATCAGTTTGTCTATGCAATCAATAACTACGGTCTACGATCCTATTCGTCGATGTGTAAGATACCTACATGGCTGAGAATTTCAGATGTGGATTTACAATTCGAATAGTAACTAAAGGCAAATGTAGCACAAGAACTATAAGAAAGTGCATTCCTAAGTGCGAAGCTCTGCTGCAGTGTCCAGTGAACCGAGATCTCGTGACTCCGTCTAAATCTCGAATCTCGATCGCCATCACCCGCTGCAAAATGCGGCCACCGTCACTGACAACGGTGTTCAAAAGTCCCCTTCTCTCGAGAGGGACAGATGACAGAACCCGTCTGTCCCTATGCTGAGCATGAAATCGGCCTCAGTGGAAGCAGGGAACAGTTGTGGCCCAGCAGGTCACCTCGGACGGTCTCGCTAAAAACGCAGCACCGGCAGCTTTGTTATTTACCCATAGGAATCTTCGTAATTCCGTGGCGCAGATCGTGTGGGCTTTCAAAGCATTGAGCCGGGTGCGTATCTGATTTAGACAGGCAAATTAATCTGCAGTGTGTCCAATATGTCATTAGACTGTCTCTTGTCAAAAACGACCGATCACGGATTGTTCCTGTCTATTGATGCTTTGAACTTAATACAGTGTGATATACCTATCTATAAGTGCTTTTATTTATTTATCGTGTTAAAAATCATGCTATAAATTATACATTTATTAAAATATACATCACATTTAAGAAGTTACTTTCATTTAAATGGGCTTACTAGAGCGTCAATACACAATTCCGCGTGCTACGTCGAATTTCCCAGCAGGGCCCTAATAGCAGTCGGCAAAATCCGTGCACAGTCCAGATATATAGTGGTCTATGGATCAGCGCACGTGAATCGAGGTCAAAGGAAATCATCACACAAACAAAAAAATGCTCATAATACATCGTGTATTTACAAAAGTGGCCATTCAAAACCCATGCATTGGTGTAAGTACAGATATTCTCCTGTGCTGAGTAGCTGCAGAACTGGGGAAGGGAGGGCGGGACCAGACTGCGGCCTGTCGGTTACCAAGGCGTGATACCGCGCTATCAGTGAATGGCAGCGATAGATTGCCCCAACCGCCAACACGGCGGAGGGGGGGGGGATTGGGGGAGGACAAGGGCCATGTGTCGTGTTCTGCGGGTGTGAACTGGAGGTTACACTGAACATCAGGGACGGCAGCAGCCTATACAAATAAAATTGAATATAAATGCGAAAAAGTTGTTTTAAAGGTATTATCAGGGTTTTTTTCCAAAATTTCGGACTTACTCAGTGAAACGTGTAGAAGAAGGTGACTGAAGCCCCAATCCAAAGTCATTCGTCTCAAAATTGCCTAATTTTCCAATGGTGGGCCTCCAAAGTTTTCGCGGCTGCCAGCCGCGTAAACTTGCGAGTACTTGGTGGTCCATCTCTAAACGCCCATAGGGTTTACACTAGCGGAGACTTTTCTAAATATTTCTAGGGAAAATATAATGGATCTAGGGAAAATATAATGGATCTAGGGAAAATATAATGGATTACATGCTCCATTATGCGTATTTACAAATTGCAACCGAGCTCCGCCGTGGGGTAAGGTGGGCAGGGGTTTTCGCACTACGGCTGCGGTTGAACTCAAGTTGAACTACCGTCTGTGGTAGAAACTTCAGGATGATGGCGCGTTTCATACGAAATCTGGCGCAATGTTTATTTGCTTCTGAACTTGTATTGTTATTGCTGAGAACTCTTGAAGTGGGAGTGTTTCAATAACAATTTGTGGATTATTTGGGTTTCTTGATATAAAAATCGAATAATATTATGAAACATTGTGTGGAAACCGCAAATACTGATATAATCAATTGCTTAGTTTGGGAATTGATACACATTTTCTAGAGGTTTGTCTGGCAAATGGTGTAACAAACTTCAAGCCTATCATGATCTGAAGCTGTTGCAACAAATCAAAATTGCTTTGATGTTCCATAGTACCTACCTTGTGGGAAAGACTGGAGCATGGTTCAAGATGATGTGTAAAAATTCAAGATTTGTGCAAAAGCTTATGACTGAAGAGCGAAAACAGTTCTATATGATTGCTCAATGAAACGTGGAAATGGACGACAAAAGTAGAGTTTCAACATTCCAGCATGTGAGAATAACTTCAGAACTTCATAGTTCTTGTAGAATTGCATTCTCCTTTTGTACAGTTCTAGGTTTTGTTAGGGTATTTCAATTGCAATGCGTCAGTTGAGATATAGGTACATTGCGGAAAAAATTTAGAATCATTGCATGGTAGATAGGTACTTGTTCGGTAAAAAGGTATGTGATTAATGCCACGAGAAAGTTTTTTTATGATTAAATATATGTTCATTGTTGTACCTACAAAAATGCAAGCTTACTAGCACCTAGTTATTGAATCAAATCGAAAGTATTTGCTATGAATGTAAATATGTACCTGCAAAGTATGTCAATAAATTTGTGTGATGTTGACCAGAGAGCTGTTGCTGTATCATCTGGGCATTTATGTTGCTTCTTACATTAGGTGTTAAGCATAGTAATTACCTATGGGTGAACTTTGTGCCAATATCTTCAATTCACAGTGTATGTAGCTGGTAGCATGTCTACAACCCTCACTGATCCTGCTATAGCTATAGGCATTTGGCTCCAGCAAGACCAAGGGCATGAACTTCACAATTGCACAACCTTTTTTATGCACCACTAGTCACTTTTTTTCCTTAAGGTGCACATGGCAGTGTACACAATAATGCGCAGAGGGCCTACACAAAAACAACAGTGACTAGTGTGCACTATGATGCACAGCATTGTACCCTGATTATTTGAAGATTCTAATCACTCAACAGTCAGGAGGTCATTTTTGAATGTCACATTTATTATACATCACTTGTCAAACAAGAGCATGATGACACACATTTTGACAAGCAATCATGGTAATATTCCAATAAGTTGGACACCTCCCTGGGCGTGATTTTCCAGGAAGGTACCTCTGCAGGTGTTGTGGTAGGTTAGGTTGAATTGGGGTTAGGTGAAGTAAGGCAGTCAGGATCAGGTCAGACCGTAAGACCTGGTCAAGTTGATTTTAATCTTTCATTCTAATTTGACATAGATGCCTACTACCTATGTTTTTGCTCCAGACTGAACTTCATTAGGCAATGAGTTCATTTTGTGTTGTTTTTATCTGTCTTGTTTTGTTTTTGTCCCTTATGTTTTGCCCCATAGCCCGGCAGTTGCTGGGGTATTTCGCCACCCACCGTTTGCTGGGGGGGGGGGGGCGTTAAACGCCCCCAGCCGATAACTCGTGAACCAATAGGCACAGCGAAACGCACGAGGCGGCAAACGAAAGAGCGCGACGAGACGCTTCAGATGAGTACTTTAAAGTTGAATTTTGAGGTCACAGGTCGGGTCAAGGTCAGGTCAAACACCTGAAATCGGGCTTTCAGTAGCATGGACTTCAGGACTTCGCAATGGGCGCCTCTCGTCATAAACTCTGTCCAAACGGTGCACAATCCATCATATAAGGCCTACAAGAGTGTCAGCTCCATGTAGGGGTCAGTCAAGCATAGGTCAGGGTCAAGGTCAGGTCAACCGGGTAGGCACATGCCACATATCCCCGAAAATCAAAACTGATATTCGCAGCCTGTGACACATGTTTTATAGGTAATTTGGGGCGTAGAACACGATGGTGACATTCATTTTACCATATGTGTACGTGTTTGGCTCAAAAAGTTCAATTTAAGAAATGCATGTATCATGGTCGTGAAGTAGTCACGAAAAATTGCCAAGATTCAGTTCAAGATTATGGAAAATGCGGAACGATAATCAATAATCGAAGATAGCCATTTGATTGATCATGGTATTGGCAGTCTAATGGCGTTTACGGCATGTCTGTATGTCTGTTCTGTGATTTAATATGATTTTTTGAACATATGCCGTTTTTGGTCGAAAACTCAGAAATCATGACGTTACTAAAACCTCGATATCTCAAAAATTTTCCGACTGATTTTTTTAAAACTTTGTCACAATAAACTTCAATCAATTCCCTACAGGTACCCAAAATTTGGCGCGCCTGCGGCCCGCCGTTTTTATGCTATGGCCCGGCGAAAAAAGTGGGGGCGTTTAACGCCCCCCCCCCCCCAGCAACTCGCGGGATAGGCAAGGGTGGAGCTTTTCCAGCGAAGGTGGTGCTGGTGGGGCAAAAAGCTGTCAAACCTGCAATGCTCGGTTGTTAAGTTAGATTATGTGCAACACTGAATCAATTCTTTTAATTACAGAACTAACATTTTGAATTACACAGACATTTCAAAGCTCCTCAATGCGAACAACATAGTGGTTTGCTAAGCAACGAAGTTCTACAAATAAGCAAAAGTTGGAGGGGCAGAACGTTTTTTTTCTGACAGCTTCGTAACATGTTACGAAGGCACTAAAACTACTTCAGTACAGGGTGTAACGAAATTATCCGGACATCTATTTTTTCGCCATATCTGTTTGCACAATTTCCTAATCCTTTCTGATGTTAGAAGTGGGAATATTGGATGAATACGTGCCTCTGCTATCGGTTTTCAACTCAGCAGTGACCTGACCTTGTCATGTGACTGTTGCTCTGAGTAGGAGTCAATTCACAGACGGGTTCACATGGTAGTTTTCGTCCAAGGCAGTTGCGAGAAAGTGATACAATCTCTCCTTTCGTGGTAAAATCGCATGGCGGCATCCACGGCGTCATGAGCCAGAAGCTGGTCTGCCAGCAGCTGGACATCAGCAGCAGCCAATTGCACATCTGCCTGAGGTGTAATAATCTGGGACTTCGGTGGCAGACTCAGCCCAGTCGCGACCACAAAAGCCGCCCTTTGTCAAGTGGTGAGGAGAGTCATCAAGATAGCGGCAAGGAAACGGCACCAATCAATCCGCAAATTGACTCGAATTCCTACCAAGTCAGATAATAAGAGATCCCATATCATGGTTTACCGCTACCCGCCCTTTAACTTGGTTCTAGTGCCCTTCAAACTGAAAAAGACAACAAAACTGACGGGAAAGCAACCAGTTCGCCACCTTTCGCCTCACGCCAGATCGCGTCCACTGGTTGAAGAATGATAAGGGTGAGGTGGTCTGGTTGGATGGGTAGCCGTTCGAGCTGTATTATCCTTTGAACCGTCAAATCGGCCATGTATGGGCGGTCAGCCGCTCGAACTTGCTGGCCTTCGCCGCCGTCAAACATCCGGACAACATCCAGAACTGGAGCATGTTCAGCTGCCTAGCGATCCTCCAATAGAACATAGTGTCACAAAATACCGCCATCAACGTCAAGTATTACCGGAGAAACATACTGGCCAATGAATAGTCGGAGGCGCTCAACCAGACGGTATAGGAGGCCCTCCTATACCGTCTGGTTGAGCGCCTGAGGGCTCGGTTTCTGAACGCGCACTGATGCCTGATTCAAGCCACGCTGTCTTCATGCGGGACGGCGCGCTACTTAAAAGTCCCTAAAAGAACGGGAAGTGATGCCGATAGAACCTTCAATCATTCTGGGCTAACGCTTATGACTTGGAAAAAGTCGCGATCCCAATTCAATCGCAAACCTGTGGGCTCTTGTTCAGTATGTATATGTATTGACACCAAAAGCCTTCCACATATGGCGTGGCGATTACGGCTTAGGTGACTGAAGAGACGCCCGCCACAAGCACCGCCCAACCGCTGCCACAGGTTTAGACGGCGTTGGTCCGCATCAAAGCCAGTGTGCTGGAGAATACATTGGCTGAAATGCTCCAAAACATTCGCCACTGTGTTTTTATGAAAGGTGGCTACATGCTCAGTCAAAATAAAAGTACCAGAATGTTTTGCTTTTTAATTACAGCGGGAAGAAAGATGTCCGGATAATTTCGTTACACCCTCTGTAATGTTCAAGTGGTTGCTAAATTCGAAATCAGCTCCAAAAACTAGCCTAGAAACATGTTAAACTCGAAAAAGTGAACCGAGGTCATCAAAGGTCATTGAGCTGACCTGACCTTCATGTGACACCCACCCTAATGCATGGGACCAGCATCATATCACATATTTCAACGCTTGAAACCACGTAAAGACTGCAAACGCGCGGCTAATGCGAGCCGACATACGCCGAATCGCGATTCGGGCCAAACATGGCCTCGAGAAATAGGTCACAGGTCAAAGGTCATTTGGGTCAGGGTCATGAAATTTTCAGGGCAGGAGTAAAATTGATAAAATCGGGAGTATTGAAAGTTTCGTCGCGATCGGACGGTTTTTACGCGAGTTACTCACGAAAAACCGATGGGGTCCGCTCAACGCCTCCCCCTATACGGGCGAGGGAAAAGCGCAACCAAAAAGACAAATATGCACATGCGATAACCTATACTGCGAAAAAAGGTGCATCATTTTTTAACGTCGCCGACAAATTGTAATTACCCCAAGCTCAGGCAGATGTATGGTAGAAAATACCCCAACTGAAATACACTACGGCGGATATAAAATACCCTACGGCGGAGCTCGGTTGCAATTTGTAAATACGCCTCCATTATATTTTCCCAAGACAAAATAGGGAAATATAGCATAGGTCCGTAACACAACGAACACAACCTTCTTCTCATTCTTCTCAGCTTCTCATTCTAGATATCCTGTGGGTTATCAAAATAATTCAAATTAAAAAAATTGTGTTGTGTGCGTTCAAACTAAGCTCATCCCGAGTGTAATTCAAGAATGTCTTAGTTCAAGTAATTAAACTTGAAAGTGATAAAGCTCAAGCAATGAAGAAGCTTGGATGGAACTAGTGTTGAATCAAAGTTACCTATCATTTTTAATGCTAAGTGCTGAACGTTACCAATAATTCGAGACATCCGTTGTAAGATGTATGACGCAGATCAACTTTGATCAAGTGAAGAAAATAGATTTCAGATGAAATAATGTCAATGTTCAAGGCTGAGCGACTGGCAGATTTCGGAGTGAGCACGAGTGGCCTTGAGACATTCTGTTTCTGTAGGTACTCAAAATAAATAAATTATCATGTTGTGTGCTTTGAGGTTAAGTGTTATCAGTGGTGCTTCATGGTTGTGCTTTGTTGTTGGTGTATAGGCATGTTTTGAGCACATTGCAGCATGATATTGGTGGTGTGTAAAGCAACTGATCTCCGCAGACTTTGCACTTACTTGCAAAGCCTGCGGACTGACTTTGCAGACTTTGGCTGACAATGAGCAATGCATTGCTGACTGATATCATTTATTCTATGTTTGTAGCACAAAGTACAGAAGTGGCACATACATTGTTACTTTGAGAACCTGATGTGAATTTTGATGTAGAAAATTGGTGGCTGACGTTGAGTCCTGACGTATTGTGAGTAGTGTACATCTGGTGCATTGAGCGCAGACTTGAGACCAGTGATGTTTGTATCAGTAGACTGTGTTTGAGTCTACTTATATGGGTAGTCATAAAGCAGGCGTCACACTTCTTTTTGCAACCAAGGAGATGCGCTATACCCAGAGATGCTTTCTCACCAAACCTTACCAAACCAAACCTAACCTACAGCGCCTCTCTTCGTTCGTTCATGGTTGCAAAAAAACAAGTGTGACGCCTGCTATACTACTACCCTTATATGGCCTTGGTTTGAGTGTGGTGACTGAGTAAGCTGGTGCATATAGCCATGCAATAAGTGTTTTGAAATATATTTTTGGGACAGTATTGAAATGGTGTGTTTTGGCCATCTGGCATGGATGATGGAAAGTCACTAACTCAACTTCAGGAACGCTTCTTCATTATGCTCATCTAAAGCACAATGATCTATTTTCTCTTCGCAAGGATTGATTCCTAATTCACTGTCAATTATAACCTGGGCCAGAAGGTTTCGCTGAGCCACAGGGTTCATACAGATTCATCCACAGTGCTCAGCAGTGTATGTTTTCAGATTTCAACAGACTGTACAGGGTGGACCAAAAAGGATGGAAACATTTTGAACTCGCATAGAATATGTGTTATTGCATGCAGGTGACTGAAAATGATACCAAACGAGAGTACATGTCGTGGAAATTCATAATGACATCCCTCTCATCTGCTTTCTCTCGTTTTCAGTATCCCACAGCAAATGTTCGAAGAGGCCACTTTTGCGAGACAGGCAAAGAGCGGCCCGCCTGCCGGCTGACGCGATAGCCCGATGACACATGTCCTCTGGTATGACTCGCACAGCCTTGGTGATCGCACTCTTCAGATAACAGAGGCCTACATAACCTTCCTTGTAGACCTGGCCCTTGAGATGACTCCGCAGGAAAAGAATCCATTGGTCAGATGAAAAAGACAGACAGGCCAGTTCCACTTCGGTTCGAGGATGGGAGCGACAACACCGTGGCTGACGACCAAAAGCGCTACCAAGCGACGCTAAAGAAGTTGTCGAAGTGAGCCCAAACGAAGTATGGCAGTCTCATGGACCTCATGTGATTCCAGCCAGACGGTGCGCCTCCTCACATCGCGAAACAACGCTCAAGTGGAGCAAGAACCACTTTGGCGACCGGCTGATATCCCGCAGTGCCTGTCGGAACTGGCCTGTCTGATCACCTGACCTGACCCCGATGGATTTTTTCCTGTGGGGTCATCTCAAGGCCAGGTCTACAAGGAAGGTTCTAAAGGCATCTGTTACCTGAAGAGAGTGATCACCAAGGCTGTGCGAGCCAAACCAGCGGACATGTGTCATCGGGCTATCGCGTCAGCAGCCAGGCGGGCCGCTCTTTGCCTGTCTCGCAAAAGTGGCCTCTTCGAACATTTGCTGTGGGAGACTGAAAACGAGAGAAAGCAGATGAGAGAGATGTCATTATGAATTTCCACGAAATGTACTCTCGTTTGGTATCATTTTCAGTCACCCGCATGCAATAACACATATTGTATGCGAGTTCAGAATGTTTCCATCCTTTTTGGTCCACCCTGTATTTTTTTTCTGTATGTACATATGCATCATGCAAGGGTACAACAGATGCGGTATTTGGTAAGCAATTGGCAGCAAGGTGGTGTTTGTACTTATTGGCAGAACTAGTTGAGCAGGACTAAAACTATCCTAGTTTCTCTCCAGTTTACTCAGATCCGTCTCAACACATTGAACATATTGAAAGCGTTCATCCATGAAATGTCTGCATGTATACTCATTTCCGAGAAGGCACGCTCGTCGCTCATCCATTGCCGAGCAGGCACGTGCGTGCCCATCGCCGGCGCGCATTAGCGCGCGTCCATGGCTGGGGCGCACACGCGCGGCCATGGCCGGCATGCACGCGCGCGCGCCCATCGTCGGCACGCAAGCGCGCGCCGCGTCCTTACCCGGCGAGCACGCCGCGTCCGTACCCGGCGCGCACCCGCGCGCGTCCACAGCCGGGGCGCACCCAAGCGAGTTCGTACCCGGCACGTACCGGCGCGCACCCGCGCGCGTCCGTACCCGGCCCGCACCCGCGCGCGTCCACTGCCGGCACTGACAGACCCTGACAGACGGGCGTGCTGCCGTCGGCGGTCCTGACAGATGAGCGGCGGGCCCGGCTCCCGCAGCTCCGGCAGCGGGCGGCAGCCATGGTCGGCATACACGCGCGCGCGCCCATCGTCGGCACGCAAGCGCGCGCGCGTCCATAGCCGGCGCGCACCCGTACCTGGCGCGCACCCGCGCGCGTCCGTACCCGGCCCGCACCCGCGCGCGTCCACTGCCGGCACTGACAGACCCTGACAGACGGGCGTGCTGCCGTCGGCGGTCCTGACAGATGAGCGGCGGGCCCGGCTCCCGCAGCTCCGGCAGCGGGCGGCAGCTCCGGTGACTGTTCCGGCAGCTCCGGCAGCGAGCGGCGTCTCCGGCAGCGCTCAGCAGCGGCGCCAAGCAGCAGCAGCGGCTGAGCCAACAGGCGGCCGCGGAGGCACGCCCCCCCCCCCCCTTTGCACATTGTTCGTCCATGGAGATGTCTGCAAGCACGCCCATTGTTGAGAAGGCACGTGCATCCATGGCTGAGCACTGAGCAGGCACGTGCGACCCCTTTGCACATTGTTCATCCATACATATCAATATAATTTACCTTATGATTAGTGTGAGTCTTACAAAATCTTAAACTCAGAAATACCACAAGGCAGGCTGCCTGGGTGAGTTGCTAATATGAACATAATGAACATTATACATTAGTGCAGTACCTATAAGCATCCATGCTGTGTGAAGGACTTGGCCCTCACGTTCATTCGTTTGGTGATTGCACATGGTGGCATGTGTACCAATTGTTCTCCCTAACCCTTCTTACAACTTTGACTAGCAAGTAGAAGCTGGCAAAATGCAAGGAGCTTACAAAGCATGCCTATATGTAGATAACTGAGGATGATTCTCTCAATTGAAGCATGATCCGCACTCAGCAGCTTCTTCTGTTCTGTTCCACAAACTAAAACTGAAATGCCTCAATTTTCCTCAAAATATATTCATTTATCACTCATAAACAACAAAAATATACATTAAGTAGGTACCAGGGCAATAAAAAACATACAAGTTACATATTTTTTCATGTACCGTCCTTTCACAGCAGCAATATGTAGAAACGCACCAAGACGTTCACGGAGAGCCCACCCATAACAAACTATAGTTGAAGCCGGGGCTCTGCTGCAGCAGCAGGGGAGACGTACAGGACACAGAGGTCATGTCACAACATCATGTTGTACAACCTGTTGTTCGAAAAAACAGATCAACATAGATCTTGAAAAACTGTAGGTAGCGCTTTCTTCAGTCACTTAGGTAAGCTTTCTCGCAAGACGTTACATTAGATTGACCACTCTTGACAAAATAATCAGATTGAAACTTAGCTCTTGTGCCTGATGCACTTACATTTCAATTTATTGAAATAAAACACTCAAATTTACCCTTGAAAATTGTTGACATTTAAATGATATTAATCAAGATTTGATGATCAGCAAACAAGCTCAAGCTATTCAAATCACACCCAAATCAAAATAATAACTTTGGCAATGTTGATAACTCTTGCTGTCTTATTGAAAAGCAAATCTTCAATTTGTTCATATCCAAATTCAATGCCAAGCACTGAAATCTTGTTGCAAGGCCCTAAAAACAACAGACAAAAACAAAACAGACAAGGCCCGTCTTGTGGAAATCGACAGTGCGTTGCGGCGGCCTTGGCGAAATTTCCCAAGGCTGCTCTTTGTTTACATTTTAGTGATGGGCCAACTTGGCCGCCCAAGTACTTGTTTTGCGTGAGTAAGTACAATTTTGGTAATTTTGAAACGGCTATATCTCGCAAATTTTGGTACCGATTTACATTTTATGCATATATTTAGAATCGGCAGAGTCTGGGGAGTTCATTGATTGGAAATTTATGCCGATTCCTTTCAATTTTTAAACCCTGATAATCCCTTTAATCATTCGAAGGACAAAATGTGACTGTGGGGAAATAAACAGGTCTCAGTCATACTTTTTAAGGCTTTATAGATATAATTTTGTGACAGCTGGTTGGATGTGACTGAGAGAGACTCAAGTATGACTCACATGAGTCACCCTTAACCACGGAGTCAGCTGCCAGATCGACTGTTTGGTCTGGCAACACGATCTGGCAACCGATCCTCGGCCCCACGACTTCCTGTCCCGACCGGCAATACTAACAACACAAAACACACAAGGCAGGAGTCACGTTCAACGCCACATGCAAAGCCAAAGGCAATGGGCGGTGAGCAAATGAGTGCTACACAGTAAATGTTATACCTTTCTGCTTCTACAGTTTGATATTATGTAGGGTGAAGTCGTATAAGAGTACGCACTTAGTGGATTTCTTGCTCTCATTTGTTTAATATTTGAAGGAAAGAAATCGCAAATAGGGAATATTAAAGTTCATTGAATTAGCCATCAACCCATGGGGCAACGATCCTTCAGCGTAAATGGAAGTGGTCTAAAATTGACATTTTCTGAATCGTTGCACTTGCGTACTCTTACCATATGGGGTGTGTAAGAGTACGCACGCCAGGCGGGTGGAGTACGCAAGCATATGAACACACACCTATGCAGCTTGCACTGTCCAAATGCTTAACTTCAAACTCAGAAGGCATTTAAGTTAATTCTAGTATCCAAAAAGAAAAACATAAAATAAATCTTTCAAGTCTATAAATCAGGAAATAATCATGTCGTGTGTTTCTTAAAAAAATGCACAATCAAAAAGGAGAATAACTCGTATTTGGAAGAATTTCGGGTACGCATCTGCATCACAGTGCTCCATTGATGATATACCTACAAAACAAACGTCATTGAGCGATAGATTAATAATTCTATATTTCTGTATATTCGATTTAAAGGTAGTGTGCCACCTTTGAAAGATTTCCCATTTTATTTTTACTAGGATAAGAAGCTTCTGTTTTTACCTAATATCGCAAAAAAAATCAAAAATGGGCCTGGAATAGTGCCTTTTTCGCCTAAAAGTTTATCGGTTTTTAGATATGTATAACAACTGTAGTGGGCTCACCTGCAAACAGGCGTCGGGCAACAATCGCGAATGCGGCGCACTTGTGACAATAAGCAAAGGTCATTATAGTGTTACGACCATACGACGTACGGGAATGAGTTATCAGCTGTCTAATCGTAGACAACACAATGTCGAGCCTTAAACTGTAAGCCTGTATTGGTATTGTTTCTTATTTGGCTGTCGAACATTAATTTGTGGTTTGAAATATGATTTTATGTAAAATAATTGATATGAAACAGCCGTCTCTTAAGTTATGACCCCATTACACCACACGCAAGTGGCAGAAATGACAATGATCAGCTGACGCATTTTTCTTGGCCGAAGTCAGAGCGCGCGGCCCGACGCACCACGCGTATTTGGAAATTCCGACCTCGACGAGCATCAGAAGCCACCCAACAGGCGTGTTCGAAACCGCAGGAGATGATGATGAACGGGTTTATCGAAACTTGATTGGATGAGCCTATCGGTAATAGCGATTTTAGTGTGTGCATTTATTGTTCATAGTGGTGTGAAATGTGGTTGGGGTACGACCGACAACCCGTCGGGGCGAATTTCGCACTGGGGTACTCAAAATTTGAAGAATTTAAGACGTTTCCATAAGTTTTGAAGGTATGGATAAGTTCTAAAAATCCGGTTCTCCTTATCCGGGTCATTAACTCCATATGGTCCAGGAAAGCTGGCACACTACCTTTAATGTATAATTCTGCGTACTCTTACCCTCCTGAACAGTGCGTCCTCTTACCGTACATGCAATTCGCGCACAAAACAACCCCGAAACGTTATGCAAAACTTCGCAAACAGAATATTGCACTGTACAGTATTTCCCCACATAACCTCGCAAGTTTCCCACAACAATCACGGAAATGTACCTTATCTCAACTGCCAAGTATCAAAATTATTGTACCATATCATAATAATATCATAACGCTCGAAAATAATATTCATCGCCTTAAACTCAACAGCGTCGCCGCTCAACGCCCACGTTCCGTTGGTGACATGCACGCACTGGCGGCTTCATGTCACTTCATGAACTCGACAAATCCGCGTTGCTTAGCAACCGAAACAGCTGATGCGTACTCTTATCGCCCGCGTACTCTTACCCGCCCTTACCCTATGCTATCAAGTCAAGCTTTTCCTGTTGTACCACAAAAGTTCTACATTCTCCAGTCTACGACAACCTGTGTGTATCTAAAACAGCTGCCGAATTAATGTAAAAAAAAACTTTCCAATGAAAAAATATTTTAAATTTTCATTCTATGCAACAGAAAAGAGTTTCAAAACAAACAACACAACACCAACGTTAGTGAAGGGGTAGGGGAGAGCGATGGTAGATGACACAGGCGCCGCACAAACTATGAAGAAAGTAATTCTAATTGCACTTGCTTCATGTCTAGCATATCAGCAGCATCTCACGCAGCAGCAATACACGCAGCAACAGCAGTAGCACACGCAGCAGCAATAGGCACACGCAGCAGCAATACACGCAACAACAGCAGCAGCAGCAGCAGCAGAACTCTGCGGTTGTGATGGTGTGTGGTGTTTATACGAAACAGGACGTGCGAGTCAGCTGCAGGGAGTCAGAGATGGCACAGAAACTAGTGCAAGAGTGGGGAGGGGAGGGGAGCCTGGAATATGCGGCCCGGCAGCCGGCAATGGTGCGTAATTTTTGGAATGTAAACAAATTACAACACAGCGCAAAAACATGACCTAATACCGAGAATATCTATTTATAGAGTTCATCGTACGATGCCGATGATGATATACATTTTTGGATGTCCAAATTCGAGATGTTATCGGTGCAAGTTTCAATGCGGAAGCGAATCTTCTTGGAAGTGTATCCCATTTTTTAATTTTTATGTAGTTTAATGACCTCCATGAGGCTGCCAACATTTGTGTCCGAAAGTTACAAATATAAACATATTCAGGTGCATAAGTATCTAGGTCAAACGGGCACAAACAAAAGCTCCAGTTCCAAAGCTCTAGTCACATGATTTAGTCCTAAAACGCACGGTGGTTCAACAAACGCCGCGCTGTATTTATTGACCTAGTCTGCAGCTTCCAGCAGTGTCCCCCCCCATCCTTCCCCTCCCCGCTAGCTCTGCAAAGGCAATCAGCTCACTGTAAGGAAAACAAGATGAATGGACTCCAGAAGTCCAGACTATGGTATGGGGAGGGAGAGAGGAAAGAAAGAGAGAGGGAGAAAGAGAGGGAGAGGGAAAGAGAGAGAGGAAGTCAGTGAGAAGAAAGAGAGAGAGTGAGAGAGAGGGAGTCAGTGAGAAAGAGAGAGAGAGAGAGAGAGAGAGAGAGAGAGAGAGAGAGAGAGAGAGAGAGAGAGAGAGAGAGAGAGAGAAAGAGAGAGAAAGAGAAAGAGAAAGAGAAGTTTATTATTTATAGATTTTTATTTAGAGAAAAAGAAAGAGAAAGAGAAAGGGAGAGAGAGAGAGGGAGAGAGAGAGAGAGAGGGGGGGGAGGGAGAGAGAGAGAGAGAGAGAGAGAGGGGGGAGGGAGAGAGAGAGAGAGAGAGAGAGAGAGAGAGAGAGAGAGAGAGAGAGAGAGAGAGAGAGAGAGAGAGAGAGAGAGAGAGAGAGAGAGAGAGAGAGAGTTCATGAACAAAGTAGCTAACACTTTGCGTGCTTAGTGGAAGTCCCAGACAGAAGCATTGCGGATATCGACATGGGTCGATTTACCGTCTCTTTTAAGCCATTGCCTTTAATCATTCACTGTTATGGGCCATTGATAAAATGTGTAAAAGACGGTTTATAAAAGAGTTTGTCAAGTCTCATCAACAGATCATGAGTTATGAGTCCTGGATCCGGATTCCGGAAGTCGTTTTAGTCCGAACCAGCGGCCAATGGCCCCGGTTCAATTCAGTGAACCGGTTCAGGCTCGAATGAAATGTTATTTAGTCCCTCGACCAGCTCTCGACCAGTGGCGACATTTTTTGGTGACTGCATTTCTTACCGTCTCTGCATACAAGAACATTGTATGCATCTCAATCCACAGCAAAGGTTCCTACCACAATAAAGTAATACAATAACTAAGCAATCGGGTGCAATAGGTAGGTACAGACAAATATGTCACACCCTTCATCTTGTTCAGGACATTATCACCCTAAACTCACCTTAATTTGTCTCCAAGTCCTCCAGTCGGGTCAGGCAGGGGGTCCGACTGCTGGCAGTGCTCCCTCCTTCCGGCCCGCCTCTCTCGAGGTATGTCAATCGTGGCTGAGCTGAGATCGGCCGTCGGCCCAGCTGGGCTAGTTCATTGAGACGACACTAGGGGGACAACCCGCAACCGCCGCCGGTGGCGACATCTATGTGCTAAGTTAAGAACTGTAGCACCTCTGCTGCTGCTTTGTAAATGGCCCAATCGTGTGGTTTTGCTGGGGTTTTTTATTCTGATGGAATGCTTTTCACTCCCGATCTGCCTCTCGACACCTCCAAAAATCAGGTACATTGATTGATGGATTTTTGGCCAATTTTCGTACACATCGATGATTTTGTGCTGCTCTTCTGACTGGGTGGGGGGCTCTACAAGCCTACAGAGCCCCCTCCCGTTTTTCAGCAAATTCTGAACCGTTTAACGGAATAACACGAAACTTGCAGTACCCTCAGCGGCATCAATTTGACACCTTGTGTTAACATTTCAACTTTCTAGCTACCAAAGATTGGCCGGAGATGACGTCAGAGTGACGTCATGTCGCCCGATTTTGATGCAAAATATTAAAGTACGGCAAACGTTCTCAAGAGCTCAGTCTTGAAGCTAGATCCATTTTCTTTGCTTGAGTGAACTACAAATACACGTAGCTATCAAACTGCTATGTCGCATTTTCAAAATTTTGAAAATTTTGAAAAATATGTTTTTATAATTAAAAAAATATATTTTTATTTTCTTTTTAAAAGTTTTCGATTTTTCGCAAAAACCGGAATATATGTGATAAAACGCACTCTGATGAACTACACTAGCAATTTTCAATCCAATACCTTTAAAAATAGCCAAGTTATTCGCATCATTGTCAAAATTTTACAATTACATATCTTTCCAATTCATTTTTTCAGTATGTTTTTGACGTCGTAGAGCAATATAAATGGCACCATCGTGTTCCTGAGCTCAAACTGCATCTGATAGGCACCTTTTTGTTGAAAAGTTTCAATTTCAAAATTTGACCATTTTTGACCTAAAAGTGGCCTGAACTCCGGTAAATTCAGCTGGCAATGACCTTAACTGACACAGACGACACTATTTTCGAAATCTACGAGTAAAATGGACCATAAAACATGCGTCACGTGACCGATACATGATAATGATATACAATTTTCGTGACCTAGGATGACCTGACCTTGACCTTAAAAATCCGAAGTAAAAGTTCGTTACCCTCAGTGTATCTAGGACATCTATCAAGGAGTGCGTAAACCAAACATGAGCCTGATCAGACTTGGTAGCCGGCGGTCAGAGCCCAAATTGTGAACTAGCAAAAATGTCGATAATGAACTTTAAACGATGTTTTATTCTAAATGTACGATGACCTGCTACTATTGAAACCGAGTAGACTTGGCTTGTAAGCTTGGTTAATATGAAGTTTCCAATAGTTTTGAGTCAAAACTAAACCTTTTGACTTAACCCGCGCGGGGCTGGGGTCTCCAGCCGAACGCGCGGGGCTGGGGGGGGTAAATTTTACCCCCCCCCCTGTTATCTCCCGAACTAATGGTCCGATTTGGAAAATTCAAACGCCAATCGAAAGATCTCATCACGAACAACTAAAAACATGTACTTAATTTTAAGTTTGAGGTCAAGGTCAAGGTCAGGTCAAGGGTACAAATTGCAAGTTCCTACAGTATCGGCCTTGCACCGTAGTTGCCGAAGAATGGAGTCATGGACTGAGACTGATCGCCCAAAACGTGTTCTTAGGCTACCAAGACAATATTCGTTGCATACAATATCATTCAGAGGTCAAGGTCAAGGTCAGGTCAGGTCAGGTCAGGTCACCAAAAACAAAATATAGAAAAGGGCATGTGCGACACATGTTTTATGGGTCATTTTACTCATAGAATTCAATAGGCACACTCAATAAGTGATATGGACCACCTCTGGATGAATTTCAGGTCGAGGTCAGGTCAAGGTCAGGTCAAGTGAGGTCAAATTTTGAAATTGGTTGTTAAGGCCTAAAAAGGTGTGTATCTGATGCAGTTTTTCACGGCAAATCGAATGGTGCTTATTTTTGTTTCCGTACGAGGTCTAGAACTTCCAAAAAAGTCATTTCTCAAATTTTTTGTGTGTCGTGACGTCACAAAATTTTGAATAACTCCCACATTTTTGAACCGATTCTTTTAAAACTTGGTATGTAGGTACACATAGACCACTTCTCTGACATATATTCCGGTTGTTTCGATACACTCAAAATTTTGGATTTTATAGCTATTTTCCCAAAAAAGTCAGTTTTTTTTTTAAATTTGGGCCAAAATCCAAAAATTTCCAAAAAACCGAGATAGCCATTTGATAGACAAAGTAGAATTACGTATATCCTTTTTTGTTACGTCTTGATTCCTTTAAAAATGAAGATGTTAGCGGCGTTTGAACTTTTGCCATTTTTGAGGCGAAAATGGCGAACATGACGTCACTAAAACGTCAATTTCTCAAAAAATTTCAGACGGATTTCGCTCAAATTTTCAGAAAACATGTCAAATTGATGTAAAAAAAAGGTACTGAAAGTTTGGCGGCGCTGCGCGCCGCCGTTTTCGAGATATTGCAAAAATTCGCGAGGGGGGGGTAAAATTTACCCCCACCAGCCCCGCGCGGGTTAAGACAGTGTTTTTGGCTGCTTTCCGACATGTAAGTCTCGTTCAAAACGCTGCTACTTCGCAAGGATTCGCCCTTCAAAAAATGTTTAACCCATTTTTTTACATGATCAGCATGTTGTAGCCATCCATTCCCCGACGACAATAAGCTATGTTTCAGATAATACATGGCCATTTCCTTTAATCCTGAAACAGAGTTTTACAACCGACCCGATTCAGCGACATTTTCATGTCTGACCTTTGATCTGGCCCCCACCTTCCCTTTACCTTTCTTGTGAGCAGTGAGCTCATGAAGGGTCACTGAACGGATTTGAAAACAAATGCCACTGCTTGAGGACGACTGTTACAAATGTTCATGCAAAATTCCGACGGCGAATTTTAAGCTGATTTAAAATTATTCACGAAAACCATGGCCAGTACCTGAAGGCTAACATTCGGGATACCCTTTAGCGACTTTGCCACGACCTTGTATCAATTATCAACTGCACTTTGCAACCACTCTCCACTCGATACGATCCCGTCATGAGCCACCTGGTTCATGTGCTGAACGATAAGGAGTCTGATAGTCTGCCCCTGTTAGGCAGTGACACTGACCACTTGCGTGAAGCTTTTCGGACAGCTAGCCAGTGTGAGAGAAGTCAGGTAACAAATACAGCAACATCTACGAGACGGATTTTTACCCAGTGATCGCGGTGTCACGTGTGTGATTTGTTTGGAGTGATGTGATCTGTGTTGTGTGTGTACGGTTTGATGTAGTGTGCTGTATGCTCTTATGGTCTTGATGCAATGTGATATTGGTGATGTTTGGGTTTTAGATTCTCTCTCTCTCTCTCTCTCTCTCTCTCTCTCTCTCTCTCTCTCTCTCTCTCTCTCTCTCTCTCTCTCTCTCTCTCTCTCTCTCTCTCTCTCTCTCTCTCTCTCTCTCTCTCTCTCTCTCTCTCTCTCTCTCTCTCTCTCTCTCTCTCTCTCTCTCTCTCTCTCTCTCTCCCCAGGCTGCTCTACCCACGGGGCCGGCTGGGTCACCGCCCCCGCGGCCCCAGTCCAGTCCGCCATGGGGAACCACATCACACTGGAAAGCAGTGATGGTCCCTCGGCCCGGAGAAGACACTTGGCCCGGAGTGGTCCATCGTCCCGGAGCGGTCCATCGTCCCGGAGTGGTCCATCGGTCCGGAGCGGTCCATCGGCCCAGAGCGGTCCATCGGCCTGGAGCGGTCCATCGGCCCAGAGCGGTCCATCGGTCCGGAGCGGTCCATCGTCCCAGAGTGGTCCATCGGCCCAGAGCGGTCCATCGGCCCAGAACGGTCCATCTGCCCAGAACGGTCCATCGGTCCGGAGCGGTCCATCGGTCCGGAACGGTCCATCGGCCCAGAGTGGTACATCGGCCCAGAGCGGTCCATCGGCCCAGAGCGGTCCATCAGCCCAGAGCGGTCCATCGGCCCAGAGCGGTTCATCGGCCCAGAGCGGTTCATCGGCCCAGAGTGGCCCATCGACCCTGAAACTTTCACCCGTATACTCCAACTCGTCCCAAAGCTGCAGGTGAGAATACGCTATTAGCGAGCAAATTGAATATAAACGGACTTTGAACCTAATGATGCAATCTGTAAGACCGTCTTCTGCACGCGACTTGCGTCAATAGTTCAGTACCATTCCACTTCTCCGTCGTATCAACAGACGCGTTTATATTAGGGTTTCTTGCAAGCTTATATTTCCGTCTATGATGTTGCAAAAAATGCCAATGGTGCTTTACAAATTATAAAATGGTCTCCTCTAAATAGTTGAAGACCACTGCATCGAAATTATCGCAAAATAAACGAGCTAGAGGCCTCGTCAAAAATGCTATGTAAACGCGACTAATGTCAGCGCAGCCCACACAGAGTTTTTCGGACTGTCTCGTTCTCAGTCTCGTTCAAAAATGTCGTCTCACAGCACTGACCATCTGGGCTTGTGCAGTACGACGTATATAGGGTTCACTTTTCTGTACAACTGGCAACTGCTCCTGTTTGCATGAGACAAACGGGTTCACCCGTCCCCTCATGAGAAGGCCGAGGCCCTCCCACTAGGACCACCTGAAGGCTCAGTGCCTGTCGAGGCCCGCCACAACTAGTTATATGTAAATCAGCTGAAGCTCAACAAGTCGTATCCAATCGAAGCATGTTGAACGGCAATTTTTTCGTTCTCATGCTTATCCCAGCGAATTTCCTGCTGTTTTTGTGATATCCAGCTGAGTTAGGTAGGTACAGGCAAGGCCCTAAAAACAGATACAGATGTTGTAGATTTAGGGGTAGGTTACGAACAGATGTCAAGCACCCAAAGCCATCGCTTTGTCATGATGGCGTGCAGAGCAGCTGTCAAGTGGAGGGGGGGGGGGTCATCGGGCCCGGGGGGCATGGTCATGAACTCCGACCCTTTACGTCATCGGAACCAAGTCTGTCTAGGCGGCCGTGCACGGTCAACTTGAATTATAAAAAAACATTTTTCGACCGAATGGCGATCAGGATTTGCTGCGGCCACTGTACATACGTACGTACTAACCCGGCCGGGCGCGGGGGTAATCCCAACCACCGCAGCCCGCGGGGAGGGGCGTTTTTCGCCCCCCTGTCTAACTCCGTAAATAAGGGAGTTACGGAAATAAAAGCGATACCAAACGAAAGGTCCTTACGAGATGATTCTAAAGCACATACAATTTTTGACCTCAGGTCAATTTTCAAGGTCAGAGGTCAAGGTCAAAGGCAAAAACCGGCACATGTGTAGTGATCTCAAAGTAAGCGTTCTAGAGGACCGCAGGATGCATCAAACCAGCAAAATTGGGTTTCAAAAGAAAGAAGAGAATCTGAGGATTCCGAAACTGTGCTCAAAATCAAAGGTTAAAGTCAAGGTCACGCTCAAAATTGACCTCAAACTTTGCACTTTTTCGTACATCTTGCGTAATAACTTTCAAGATGTTTTGAAATGTTTTGAGGCTTATCAGTTCCCTATTTGTGGTTCATCTTACGATACAAGGCTGCTCATAGGTCAAGGTCACAGAAGAGTATCCTTGCTAGAGGCTATTTCACTGATTCGAGTAAGTAATAATGAATAAGACAATTTTGCCATCCGGAAGCTCTAAATGAAGGCTTAGAAGAAAATAGATGCCAGATTCGTGATCAGCGGGTACAAATCCATCATAGGCGACCTTTCATGTGTCAAGGTCAACCAAAGGTCATTCGAGGTCACATGAGGTCAACATAAAACTTGACCTTTTCCAAACAAAATATATATCATTCGACGCGGCTTGACAAGGCGAATGCGATGGTACCGCTGCCGAAGCTCTAGGACCATTTGTGTCGAAGTTATTTGCGAAAAACGAAAACCACATTTCGGGGTCGTTGACCTTACCTCTGACCTCAGGTCACCAAAGCTATTTTTCTATTTTTCTCTAGGTTAAACGCTACACAACCATGCTCGTAGTTTGTCTTTATCTCTAAAACTATATTTTTAGCAGCTATTTGAAGTTTGCGTCTGTGACGCCAAAGTTTGCCGTGCAGGGGTCTAGAAAAATCGACCCTGTGACGTCATCAAGGGGGCTAGGTCCAAATTTTTTACTTCAGAAGATGTCAAATTGATTGAAAAAAGGTACTGCAAGTTTCGCTTTCCTATCCCTAAGCGTTCGGGAGCTATCGCAAATATTCGCCAAGGGTGGGGGGGGGCGAAAAACGCCCCCCGGGCCCGCGAGGGCTAATGTCTGTTACATACCAAGCTTGCGGTCGGAGTTTCTTCAGCAGTTCGCTCTCTCCAGTATTTTGCATTGCGTCTTTGAATGTAAGAGCTGTATATGCAGAAATCGCGCACTGCTTCAGCAGGGCACTTCGGCCGCAAGCGTGATACTGATATGGAACAGAATGGCCGTTTTCACGACGGAATAGTAGGCATCTATTTAATCCCCATTTGATCCTTTAGTTCCTCAGGAATTTTAGTAGTTCTTTTTAGTAGGTTCCCCAGCTTTCGAATGAATGGTGCGTTAGTTTGCTATTTTTCTATTAAATATCACATCGATTTACTTTATCTAAGGATTTATCACTAATATCAACATAAAGCGTAAGCACAATTATAAAATTATGAAATTATGAAATACTAGTACAATAGTTAAAAAAAGATACTGAGTTGCCAGGCTACAAAGAATATATTCATTTATGGCGCACGACAGACATTTAGAAAGCAGCGCCCTGTTTTATTGCACGCTGCTAGCCGCTTCCATTGGGTTTTGCAGGCCGACGTCATTGGTCGTTACACGTATGATGTCACGCGACTTGTGGCCTGTCACGGCTCTTTAATGATCTCCACTAAATGAATGCAACAATGGCCTTTTAAGTTGATCTCTGTGGCCATCTGTCTATGGAGCGACCAATATGAAAGTTGGGTGAATTTACCGGGGTTACATGACTATGAGCAAGCAAATGTGTATCAGGAATGGATTTAGGTGGAGAATTGCGCTGGACCATGAGTGCTCGAACGCTCCCAATTCCACGCCTGTTTGGCTTTGGAGCCGAGACAGACGATGCGGGTCAAGGTCACCGCTGGGGTAACGGTGGATTGGCTGCGTCCGAGCACCCGTAACGCGGCACAATTCTCCATCTATGGATTTTCCTATTCGCTCAGCATTGTGATAGGCGTTCGTAATAGCATTTACTCTGCTCATGTACCTATCCCCGGTTATTTAAATAAGTTTTTGTGGGGGAATATCACGGCTTTAGGTACTCGGTGGCCCTATTCACGACTTTCAAAGAATGCTCCGATAACTAAACACCGCACAGACCTACTGCATTAGTGAATCTGACAGAAGGTCTGTGGAATTACATCCCCCCTCACCACACCCCTAAAAACTCATCCAGTGTCCAAAACCACTTTTATCGACTCGCCAAAAAAACAACAAAAAAAAAACACACACACATACACACACAAAGCATGGGGCATGTCAGCTCTCAGTTTATTTATCATTGTCTTTACCATGGTTCAATTGCATTGCGCGATTTAAAGCACGTGAGTGCCTATATAGTATATATGTAGAAAATAATATCTACAGCAAAACATCCAAAATTACAAAGGCTACAATGCTTAAAAAGTAGGTTCATCAAGGAAGCCCATTTTTACTTGCGTTGTGTTCCCAACCATGCGATTCCAACGCGGGCTATTCGCAACGTCTGTTAAGGCACGTTAACAACTGACAAGTCGCCACCGCTGCCACTTTTTCATAGATGGTTGATATCGCAGCTTGGGCGTCAGCAGCGCGGCCCACAACGCGTCGGCGCCAGCGCACGCAGCTGTTGGCACTCGGCAGCCGGTGTTGCGACTTAACGGCCGGCCGGCCCCATGAAGGAGAAGCTCTTGGTGAAGCTTTGTGATCGCCTCATAGCCGCCTTGGATGTCATCTTTCTTGGCAGATCCATCCGTTCAGATGGTACGGTGCAGTCTGGATAAAGGACGAAGTCCAACGCCGCTAACCCCGCGACCGCCACCCCACAACGTGGCCGCAGACCGAACGGGCGTGAGGGCCGTAAGGGCCACCCCGCCATCCGGTAGGTGGCTGAGCAGCCGGGCGCAGCGGCGCCTGGGCGGCGGCCGCGCTGAGATGAAGTCCCAAACCGCCATGTCGCCATCACCGCCATCACCATTGCTGCAGCTGTTCCCAACCGCCTCAATCGCCGCCGTTTTGCCAGCAGTGGCGCCGCGGAATGGCAGAAGCTCCAGAGTAGCCTCCAGCGCCCCTCTCCGCACGTGTGCAGGTGCACTGCGGCGGGCGGCCGCCGGGTCCGACGTCCAGGCAGAACATGATATTTCCATGCTGCTCCGACGGTGGGCTGGTCTTGTTTGGGCGTTCCTCCACTGTGACGTCGGTCACGCCTGCCCCGGCCAGGGCGCAGAGGCCGACGTGTCACCATCCGGTTGCAGTCCTCAGTCGGGTCGCAACGTGTACCTCTTCCGCAGCGTGGAGCGCGCTCCCGCTGGGCAGCGATACAGCCAAAAGTAGCATAGCATGCGGGCGGCCAGCGCTGCGCCGGACAGCGGACCCATGCCGGGGGTATGCCGGTCTCGGCCATTAGCGGGGTCGTCGGGGCCGAGGCTGTACATACAGCTGGTGACCGCGTGAGCCGCCAATCGAAGCTCACGGCTTATAAGCTCGACGCGGGCATCACACGCCGTCCCGATGGGAGCTCCACGACGCCGCCGCGAACTCCAGCGCGGCTCGCAGCGCGAAGACCAGTACGGACGGCCGGGGCAAACGGCGTGCGGGAGTCGCAGGCGACGTTCTGCGGACAGAAAGGGTTGGGCATAAGCTGGTCGGCAGGACACTCTTGAGCTGAGCCTTTGATGTAATTACAGATGATCCAGAAGCATGCACAAAAATTCATGACACACTATTCTCATTTATGTATTTGCTACATATGATATGATATACCAGCTCATGATCAGTGACGCATTCTGGGCAATATGTTCTAAAGTGAAGTAACTGAAGTTACAGCTTAAAAGCTTAAAAAAACAGCTTAAAAAAACACACACACATTCGATAGCTTATGAGAATAACATGCCTTGTGTGCTTAATGCAGGAAAATATTTCTTTTCACTTTTTTAGAAACAGCAAAAGAGTTGTCAACAAGCCATGTCAACTATCTTAACAATTTTTATGGAAACTGCTCTAGCTAGCTTAAAGTTCCACAACGTTTCCGGAGCACCGTACCCAAACTCAGTTCATGTTACAAGAAAAAACAGTAATAATGCCTCCTAATTTTGAATGAAATATAGGTATGAGTAATTTGATTTGGAAAGCAACAAATTTCCGCACATCATTTTAGCAAAATTACTATTTTCTTCAGCCATCAGGTTACACAAAACTATAGTAAACTTTATGATCTAGTTTACACAAAACCAAAGCCCCGATTTTAACAAATGTAGATGAAATTTAAACAATTTTTAAAAATGTATCGTGGAGAAAATGAAAAGTGTAGATTTGTAAAGCCGGGATATTTCAATTTCACGGATTAGGCACTTAAAGAAATATCTTCACCTTTCTTTGAGCCACCAGCCTTCACCCAAGTTTTACACGAATGTAGTGAAGCAGACAATGTGGCAGCTCAAAATTGTGATGGTTTGAGATAATTATGACGGTAAAAGAAAAAGCAACACAAGGTTCCTTACCCTCGTTTTTTTTCACATGGGTTCAGATGAGGCTTCAACTGTTGCCGACCTGAGGAGCTATAGGAACTTGAGCTTTCCAAAACTCAATTTCTAAGGGCACTGAGCAGTGTTTGGCTTTCACACGAATGCGATAGTAAGTTATATGAAGTTGACAAAGCAAGCAAAGCAAAGCATGATGCCCCGCGCGTCCGCCCGCGACCACGCCCCGCGTCCGACTCCCGACCGCCGCGTGACCCGAGGCGCCCGGCGGTCACGTGACCTACCGGCCGGGACTGCAAACGGCCCTCACCACCATTCTTGTATGACGTCATATCCTACTGAGGTGCTGATTGGTCGGAATTAGATACCTGAAGGTAATTATCTGCCGTAGTTATTTTTGTTTCATTGTTTTGCGTGTTTTCTTATATGAAATGTAATTAAAAAATTTGTCATATTTTAATCACCATTAAAACATAACTGAATAGGTATAAAAGAGAACTCGATATATACTTTCCTTGTTTTTAAGAATTCCGGAATTAGATACCCGAGGGAGCAAAGAGGGAGCAAGTTGCCACGCTGATTTAATACCTCATAGTCGAAAGGTGGGCTACTAGAACCAAAAATTGCTGTGTTTGTAAATAAATAAGTGATTTGAGGGCAAAAAATGCCCGGATTTAAACTTCTAAAATTATTTTGAACATAAAATATTTCAGTTTGAGGGATGTTAAGGCCTCTAAGGGTAGGTACTTTTTAGGTATCAAATAAGTTCCTCTGCGAAAGTTCCGTCGTGAAAACGGCCATTAGGTAGTTTTTTTTTTTCAAAAAGTATCCCCCGTGAGGCGTGCAGGCCATCTGAGCTGGATGAGACTATGATTTCAATCGTACCTCTCTTTCAGCCAGCAAAACTTGAAAGACAATGGGAAAGCCGACCCCTGGGACACAGCTATCGGCGCCGCCGCCACCGCCGCCGTTATAGAAGAACAGAGACGCATCTATGATGCGATCCAAGCTGAACAGGCTCAGCGCAAAGCTAACGAGGCGGAGGCCAGAAGACTTCAACAGGCGGAAGCTTGCAACTGGCACCGAGTTGACATATTTGAACAGGTCGAGGTACGGCAAGCACCACAGCAGCAACTCTATCCAAGAGTCCTAACGGCGCGCCCATACGTTGCAGTCGCGCATCCAGAATCAACCAGATTTGACTTTGGAATGAGAAACAACCAGCAGAACTCGGAAGAAGGGCCCAGTCACACGACTGCAGAAGAGCGCGCAAAGAAAGAGCTTGAAGCTGCTCAAGAACAACAAAGACTGCGGCTTGAAGATGAATGTAGACAAAGAAATCTAAGGACGCTACAAGAACGGCAGCGCCGCCAATTTGCTGAGGTTGAAAGAGAGCGCGAGAGATTGTTGATTGAGAATGCACGCAGAAGAAAAGAGGAAGAGGAGGAGCGCCGAAAGAAGGAAAATGCTGAAAGAGAGCGAGAGAGATTGTTGATTGAGAATGCACGCAGAAGAAAAGAGGAAGAGGAGGAGCGCCGAAAGAAGGAAAATGCTGAAAGAGAGCGAGAGAGATTGTTGATTGAGAATGCACGCAGAAGAAAAGAGGCAGAGGAGGAGCACCGAAAGAGGGAAAATGCTGAAAAAGAGCGAGAGAGACTTGAAGATCGACAACGGAGAGCTCAGCAAGAAGAAGAGCAACGTCGTGTCCTTGCAGATGCCGAAAGAACACGAGAAAGATTGCTGCTTGAAGAGCAGCAGTCAATGGTGACAACGCAAGCAGCGTATGTCCAGGAAGCGGCTCGCAAGTCTGACTCGCACGCAGATCGATCACCCCGGGATGTGCCCGGACCCCGGGATGTGCGCGGACCTCAGGATGTACCCGAACCTACCGACGTGACGATGCCGTCGGTCTGTCGTCGCCACAACTCGCGCCCCGGCGGCTGCAACGACAGCGACTGTCGACGCCTTCACGTCTGCCGTCTGTTTCTGGCCAACATCTGCAGGCATGGCGTGGGATGTCGCAACGGCCACACGCTGACCACAGTGCACAACCAGGTGAGGGAGAGCCATTACATTCGACGGCAGTGGCACTCTTGTTAAAACTGTTGTTAACCCGCGCGGGGCTGGGGTCTCCAGCCGAACGCGCGGGGCTGGGGGGGGGGTAAATTTTACCCCCCCTGTTATCTCCCGAACTAATGGTCCGATTTGGAAAATTCAAACGCCAATCGAAAGCTCTCATCACGAACTACTAAAAACATGTACTTAATTTAAAGTTTGAGGTCAAGGTCAAGGTCAGGTCAAGGGTACAAATTGCAAGTTTCTACAGTATCGGCCTTGCACCGTAGTTGCCGAAGAATGGAGTCATGGACTGAGACTGATCGCCCAAAACGTCTTCTTAGGCTACCAAGACAAGATTCGTTGCATACAATATCATTCAGAGGTCAAGGTCAAGGTCAGGTCAGGTCAGGTCAGGTCACCAAAAAACAAAATATAGAAAAGGGCATGTGCGACACATGTTTTATGGGTCATTTTACTCATAGAATTCAATAGGCACACTCAATAAGTGATATGGACCACCTCTGGATGAATTTCAGGTCGAGGTCAGGTCAAGGTCAGGTCAAGTGAGGTCAAATTTTGAAGTTGGTTGTTAAGGCCTAAAAAGGTGTCTATCTGATGCAGTTTTTCACGGCGAATCGAATGGTGCTATTTTTGTTTCCGTACGAGGTCTAGAACTTCCAAAAAAGTCGTTTTTCAAAAAAATTGTGTGTCGTGACGTCATAAAATTTTGAATAACTCCCACATTTTTGAACCGATTCTTCTAAAATTTGGTATGTAGGTGCACATAGACCACTTCTCTGACATATATTCCGGTTTTTTTGATAGACTCAAAATTTTGGATTTTATAATGATTTTCCCAAAAAAGTCAGTTTTTTGAAAAAATTTAGGCCAAAATCCAAAATTTTCAAAAAACCGAGATAGCCATTTGATAGACAAAGTAAAATTACGTATAACCTTTTTTGTTACGTCTTGATTCCTTTAAAAATGAAGATGGTAGCGGCGTTTGAACTTTTGCCGTTTTTGAGGCGAAAATGGCGAACATGACGTCACTAAAACGTCAATTTCTCAAAAATTTTCCGACGGATTTCGCTAAAATTTTCAGGGAACGTGGCAAATTGATGTAAGAAAAGGTACTGAAAGTTTGGCGGCGCTGCGCGCCGCCGTTTTTGAGATATCGCAAAAATTCGCGAGGGGGGGTAAAATTTACCCCCCCCCCAGCCCCGCGCGGGTTAAAGTGTTAACCCTCGCCCGCACATGCCATTTTCCCATCCTAGAACGCACATGGGGGGGGGGGGGTTGCCACCCCCCCGCGCCATTTCGTTCCTGTTGGAGATAGAGCTTAGCGGTAAAGACCAAAAAGATTCTTTGGGAAGAGACGAATCCAATGATACCCAGTTTTACCTTCTCAGGTCAGTCGTTGACCTTCCAGGTCAGGTCAAACTAAAAAATGTTGCTGTTTTTGGTCACCGTTGGATATCAAGTGCGCTGCTTATCATATACCGATGACGATGCCGTTTTCTGGTGCCAAGCCAGCTAGAACCTCTTTGTCACACTACCCGACCAGGTTTTTGCTGCTGAGGTCATTTCAGGTCAAGTTAGGTCAAGGTCAATTATATGTGTTTGTATGTCTGTGTGTGTCTGTGTGTATACTGATGTTTGCACCGATTGTTTATGTGTCCATATTACATGAAATCATGATCTGAGAAGCTTTTACCAAAAATGCAGTCAAAAAACTTAACAAAAAGTAAATTTCGCTTGCCTAAAACGCAATTATCTTAGATGACCTAGGTTGACCTTGACCTTGACCTTGACATCTGTACATCGTCGAACAACATGTTTCATGATAGGTGGGAGGTAAGACGTGCAAAAAAGGCCCAAATCAAGGTGTCAAAAGCTCACAAGGCCCATAGCCAACGCAAGATGTTGAGAATTGGCCATTTAGGTCATGACATGACCTTAACCCTCGCTGAGTGCAGAGCAGAAAGACTACCTGGGGGGGTGGCAACCACCACCACCCCCCCCCCCCCCCCATGTGCGGGCGAGGGTTAAGACATTGAATGGCAAGCTACTTCACTGCATTTCTTTTCCCATGAAAAGATCGCTATTGAACATCAAGTTACTGTTGAATAGATATTTACGCATATTTTTCTTTGCATGCGCATATACTTTACAAGTTGCGTATTGCTCGTATACCTGACGTGCAGCGTTCCTTTTCTGTCACATTCAGTTGTCGCGGAAGTAGTTCTGACAGTCTCATCGACAAATCCTAGTAATGGTAGCATCCTGGAGTTGTTCATTGACCTGGAGTAATTGCCGTGTGACTAATTTCAGACGGTTCTTGGCCTTCACAATCTGGAGAATGCCGAAGAGGTGGTAAACTTTCAGCGACTGCGGCGTGCTCTTCAACATTCTGATGAGCTGGATGAGAGCGTGTACATAAAGAACCTGGAGGTGTGCTACAGACACAGCTGGGGGCACTGCGAACAGCTCGACTGCAACAGAGTACACATCTGCAGGTATGAGCAATGGCCATCTGTCTAAACACAACCGTTTAATTTCGGGAAATGGCTTATGGAGTCGATACAAAATAACTAGCCTCAGTGCACGTATAATACATATTTTAACACGTCCTTTTATATAAATTGAAGTATATATGTTTCCATAGATTATTACAATTTATTTCATAATTACAAAATTATAATAAAATAAATGAAAATGATGCCTGATAATGTGAAAAATAGGCATATAAACAACTAGTGTAAACCAAGCTGATAGCTACTAAGAAACACAATGAACTTAATTTGACCAAATATGCAACAAATGTGAACCAAATGTGTACCAGACAGGCGTCGTGAAAACGGCTTTTGTATCTATCCAAACTCTGTGCCAATATAATGTAAAAAACACTCACTTTGCTTACACCTGCAGGCAGTTTGTAATCGGCACGTGTGAGAGGCGGTACTGCAAGGCCGGTCACAAGCTGCACACTTCTCACAACAAAGGAGTGCTCACCAGACACCGTCTCACCCACCTGAGCGACCAGGAGCTCCTGAGGATCCTCCGTGAGAGGGAGACAACACAGAGGACACGGATGGTACGTACACGGATGGTCTGCAAAATAAGTCCCCGTCGTGTGCGGGTCACCAGTGGGCAGTTAGCGCCTGAGCGCTACTCGGGCGCCACCTGCCTGCATGCGAAGAGGACTTATTTTGTACACCTACTGTACCGGGCGCGAGGAGACGGCTCAGGAGATTATTTGGTGACAGGGGAGGGGACACAGTCTTTGTAATTGTATTGGCATGGTGTAAGGCTGAATATTAGAAGACGACATTGTAGTTTTGTGTGTTGGATAGGTGAATACATAGAGAAAACGTATTAGGTACACCAAGCTTTTTAAGTACTTAATTCAATGGCCGAAAAGGACACTGATTTTGAATAAATACCTGCCATGAAATTAGGCAGCTATTGATATGAGTTGTAAAGTATTCTTGATTGGTATGTCCCTCGCACCGATGGAGTCTGTGCCAACTTCGCACCGACAGGGAGGGACGGATACCTGTCCCCGTGAGATCTCGAGAAAAAGGACAGGGTGGATATCCGCCCCCCCCCCCTCGCGCGGTGCGCGGGATATACTATAACGTAAAACGTAAATATAGTTATAGAGAACGTTAAACAAAATTGCATTGGCTTATCGCTATTCTTACTGCTGATATAAGTACGCTATTCCATTCCACTTCATGTTTTGAAGCACCTGTCGCTTTTGAGCATATCATCGCCGTCAATTTCTGATCAAACATCCCTCCTCTCCGACTTTTATCTCAGTTCTTCAGTGCCGGGGCAGCCAGCACGGCTCAAAACGGCGCCATCCCCCGCTGGAAATCCACTGGCGACCTCAGCAAGCCGAAAAAGCTCCGAGAGAAAAACAAATCGATCGACGACCTCAGCAAATCCGAGGAGGTCGCAGAATCAAAGCGCGAAGACACCGCAGGTGTTACACCTCTGTCTAGTGGTTTGTCTGAAGAGCTGCGGTGTCCCATCTGTCTGGAGTTGTTCAACAGGCCCATTGGTCTCGGATGTGGCCACACGTTCTGTGAGAGGTGTCTGCGCCAGGCGCGGAGGAGCAGCGGGAACAAGTGTCCCATGTGTAGAGCGACCATCGAGTCGGCCATTCGCTCTGTGACGCTCGATAATATCATCAGGAGCGTGACGGGCGCCGCACAGTGAAGGTTTAGGTGGGGAACTTCGTCAGAAACATTTGATAAATCTGAGGAGGATTATCAACGTTAAATTATCCCGCAGAGTTTGTAATTGACGCAATTTTGGATGAGGTATGGTGGTCCCTCATGAGCGTGTGATTCTGCGCATGGTTAGATCCGTCAATGAACAAAAGGATGACAAGACTTCACTTCTCAGCTAGTATTTGATGGATGGTGGACAGAAAGTATGAATGTACTTATGTAGCATTACCGTCATGAGTGGTGGGGCGCTCAGTGAAACATTGTCGAAATTGTTATAAGGAGACTCGACTAAATTGAGAGGATGCCAAAATACAGTGGGCCATACGTGCAGTATGGTAGCTGTGTATTGTGTAAGTGTATTTGTGCGACAAATGATGTATATCTATACCTATGCTAAGCATATTCAAATGAATTCGTGAGCTGAGACTGCATCATCAAATATTCAAGGCATAGCGATACTTTTATTCAATGTGCAATAAACGAATTAAAAAGTGAATAACCTTCACCTGTCATAATAGACTGTTCTTTGACCTTATCTGTCTAAGAAGACTGGTAGGTAGGTATATGACCTCACATGTCTCAAAAACTGGTCTTTGACCTCGCCTGTCTCAAAAGACTGTACTGTGAGCTCACCTGTCTCAAAAGATTGATCGTCAACACGCCCTATCAGCGTATGTCGGCTCGCATTAGCCGCGCTTTTGCAGTCTTTTCCTGGTTTCAAGCGTTCAAACATGGGACATGATGTTGCTCCCATGCATTAGGCGCGGGTGTCAAAGTCATCTGAAGATCAGGTCAGGTCATTGACCTTTGATGACCTCGGTTCACTAGTTCGAGTTATACATCTTTTAGGCTAGGTTTTTAAGCTGAATTCGAATTTAGCAACGATTTAAACATTTACGAAGTAGTTATGGTGCCTTCGTAACATGCTACGAGGCTGTCAGAGGCGGTTGACACCTAACGAATACCCGGCAGGACCCCTACCGGTTGACCTGACCTGACCTGACTAGATCTGTCCTTAATGCATGAATACATCAGCTGTGATCAAAACTAACATGATATTCGTGAACAGCAATCCGAAAAAAAAAATAGCAGCCCCACTTTAACCCTATTCCTGGCGGGGGGGCCTCAGGAGCCCCCCTGAGGTTTTTTGGTTATTTCTCCCAAACGCGTTGAGCTAAGAAGCTCAAATTTTCTGACTTTTCCTAAAAGGCTTCTACGCAACATGTCTGAAAATTTTGAGTTGATCTGACCTCAGGTCAGGTCACCAGAGGCGGTTTGGTGACCCTACCTCAGAAAAGTTTGCAATCACGCCAGAGCTAGAGTTTTTGACCGATCAATTTTTTCTCTTCAGGGTTTAGTTAGGATACCAGTATGTGCAATTTGTATATCTCGGAATTTTGATATCGGTGACCTAAGGTCAGGTCAATTTCGCGACCTCCCCATTATAAGTCAATGGGGGAAAAATCAACTCCCTGTTTTTACCACTAAAACGGGTCGGAATGGCCCCATATACCATACATGACTTCATATACGATCAACCTTCACTACCTTGAGGTCTGTTTTGCTGTTGGGCAGCTGTGAGGTCATGTGACGTCATCAAAGGTCACCAAAGGTTTTTGGCCAATAACTCCGTACAGGAACAAGATACAGACGCGTGGATGGTCTCATTGTGTTCAGCTCGTCAAGACGCATCGAATGATATACATGATGACCTCGAGGTCACGTGACCTGAGGTCAACCTTTGACCTTGACCTTTCGAGGTCAACATATATATCATTCGATGCGGATTGACGAGATGATCACGATGATGCCCTTAGTTTGTTCCTATCTTGACTAATTCGAAAGTTATTCGAGAAAAACTCTCCATATCTAGCGCCGCCATTTTGACTTTTTCGACCCCTGTGACGTCATCTTTGACCTGACCTGAAAATGACCTTAGTAAAAATTGTAGATCTTGGCCGTGCGTATCCGATGCCGTTTACCGCTTGTCGCTATCTTGCTTCGTTCTCGAGATCTCAGGGGGGCCGAATCGGCCCCCCCCCCCGCCAGTTTCTTGTCCCGGCGGAGCCCGCCAGGAATAGGGTTAAGACGTTCTAACAGGTTCCCATTTTCCCAACTTTTAGGTCATTGATCTAACCTAGACGGTCAACAAATGACCTAAGGCCTTGAAATTGGATATCATCGACTTGCTCTCGATACGAGCAACACGCTCGCTCCTCTTTCCGCGAAGCTCTAGCTTGATCAGGGGCGAAACGGCAAAGGGGGTCCAACGGATCCCCTCCCCCTTATACGTTGGTGGCTGGAAAAACGCAAATACGGACGAGAGCGTAGTGTCAATTTTGGAGCCAGAGAACCATTTTTAGTGGATCAAACCGGCGCTGGGATTAAATTCGCGCTAAACTGGTGTATGGCCACACTGTGCAGTGTCTCCGCCAAATTCCGATCAGCCTTGCGGCTGTGAATTTCTCTTGTTAGTAGTTACATGAGTTACCCCTGCAACAGCCTTGCAGTGCCATATGCTGAACTACTGAGTCATGCTCTCTTCTCACGGGAAGCTGATGTTTCCAGTTGCCACATGGTGACTGCTCTGAAGGTCCATTTCCTTGCGAGATTTCTACCACCATTTTCCGCTTTCCTGCGACCATCTGTTCGGAATTCGAACAGGGGGTGGGGCCGATACTCACTACCTCGTCCAGCTGGGTGCGATCGGTGGAAAATCCTATCGGGACGCGGGCTGATATTAGCCGTTTTCACGACGGCCATCTGGTACACATTTGGTGCTCGTCTGGTACAGATTAGGTGCAGATTTGGTCAAATCAGGTTCAGTGTGTCTCTTAGCAGGTATTAGCTAGGGTTGCACTAATTGCTTATATGCCTGCTTTATCATATTATCAGAGAGCATCATCGATTAAAACACTGAAATAAATTCATAAAATGAGGATATTTGCTGTAAAATAAATTAGGTGCAGATTTGGTCAAATCAGGTGCATTCGTCGGAAATCCCGTCGTGAAAATCATGCTATTGGGTTTGCTTTGAATAACCGAGTCGCGAGTAAATACGCTAGAAAATTAGCTGTGTGAGTAGGGTGTTTTCAAGAAGTGAGCGCGATGTTTGTCCTGAAAAAGTAGTTACTGTATGCCTGGCCTATTCAAATACATTAGCCAGAGGGGTGTGGTAATAACTGGTGTAAGCAAATTGACCACGGTCAAAAATGCATTACCAGAATGCACTAAAGCCAACATTTTGGGATGGTCTCGTTCCTAAGTCGGCTAAGAGCTTCGGTCCAGAAAATAAATTTATCGTTGGCATACAGTAAAATACATACCAAACTCGGCCGGTGATAAATTTTCAAGACCTCAGTCCTTACTGATTTTTGAACTCGGCCTTCGGCCTCGTTCAAAAATTCAGTAAGGACCTCGGTCTTGAAAATTTATTTACACCGGCCTCGTTCAGTATTATATATTACCGTATTTGATGAATAACAAAGGAAGTCAATGTTTAAGTCAGGTCCAATAATAATTAGGAAAGACTGATTGTCAGGCAGAGAAAAACAGAAGACGATAATTCAAAGAAAAACTAAAACGAGTGTGGATTTGCTATGTGTGTGGGGGAGGGGGAGGAGGGGAAGTGTGTGTCTGAACAACAAGGCAGAGCAATTTGGAGCTAGCTGGACAGACTCGGAGCCATGGCCCGGCCGGGAGCGGTACTGCTGCTGCTCCTGGTGACGTCAGCGGCCGCGGTCCGGTACCGCTGGCTGGACCCGGTGTCCCTCCACGGTCCGGCTGTACAGATAGTCTCTGCTGAATCGGAGATCGAATGTGGTATCCACTGCGAGGGAGCTACTCCTGAAGAGTGCAGCGGCTTCATCTACGGACCCGATGACGGCGCGTGCCGGCTGTTCTCTGGCTACTGCCGCGGTCCGGCCATCAACAGCTCCCAACAGACCACCGAACGCTTTTGGGCCCGTCCCATATGCACAGGTAACCTGCAGTATAAAACTCAATTTTACTAACTATTTAAGCATTACATTATTTCAGTAACTATTTTTATCATTGTTGTGTAATGAATGCATTTCCAGATGAATGCGCTAGAAGATATGTGAGCATATAGCGAAGATACTTTTTATTCAATAGCTGGATAGCTGGACAGGACCAACTTGGTGGAGTGAACGTCACCGCCAACTTGTATTGCAGTCGAGCTGTTTTTTTTTTTTCGCCAACTTTTATTGCACCCGCTGACTGTTCCTGGATATCCGCGCCCTGCTGGAGGAGGGGGTGTTTAACCCGCGCCCGGCTGGGGGTCCTGGATTTCCACGCCCTGCTGGGGGGGGGGGGTGTTTGAACACCCCCCCTTCTAACTCGGCTCCTGGGCCACGTAGCGACACGCGGAAGGCGGCGTTCGAAAGAGCGTCAAAAATAATGAGGAAATCACTTCGGTCAATTTTTTGGTCAGGTCAAAGGTCAGGTCACCAGAGGTCATTGAAGGCAAAATTTCGCCGATTTCAAGGTCGAATGTCGACAATTTCCAAGAAGCCAACGCATAACTCGGGAACCAATAGAGCTACAGCGCCGCAGAAAAGCGCATTCGATAGCCCTATTAACGCCCTTTCTGAGTAATTTTCTCAGATTTGACCTAACGTCAACGGTTTTGCCTGCAGGGGGCAAAAACTGCAAAAATAGCCGATTTTTTCGGAAACAGTTTTTCTGCAATAACTTTTGACTCAAGCCTTGTACGAGCTTACTTTTACCGGCATCGTGTTCCTCTTGTCAAGACGCATCGAATGAACTATAACTTGACCTTGAAAGGTCAACTTGAAAATTTGACCTCAGGTCAAGGTCATGACCTGACCGGAAAGGGTCATGTTGCATATCAGTCGATCGGTATCGTCGAGCTGAACACATCTAAGGCGTTTTCATCGTTCTAGCATGCCTCCATCAAAAGTTATTTGCGAAAAACTGTTAGATACTATTCGTGACCTAAGATGACCTCAGGGCATAATCAGGGGTCACGGACACCATTTTCATGTTCAGTGTGTCTAAACCACTTGTAATTCAGTGTTTGGGAGTGTTTATAATGTCTTTCGTCCAAAAGAGGCGCATTTCAATTTTCTCCCATTGACTTATAATGGGGAGGTCGCAAAATTGACCTGACCTTAGGTCATCGATATCAAAATTCTGAGATATACATTTTGTACATGCTATTGCTCTTAGCAATCGCTGAAAGTTTCAAAGCGATCGGTCACTCGGTGTAGCTATGACTGACATTGAAACTTTTTATGAGGTGAGGTCACTTCAAGTGACCTGGTGACCTGACCTTGAGTGACCTTGGTCTGAAATTTTCACAACATGTGTAGAATTGATGTATGATAAGGTGTACCAAAAACGGCGGCGCTCCGCGCCGCCGTTTTTGAGATATTCGCGAAAAACCACAAGGGGGGGGTGTTCAAACACCCCCCCAGCAGGGCGCGGGTTAAATAGCCCCCACCCTTCTAACTCGGCTCCACGGCCATGTAGCGATACGCGGTAGGCGGTGTTCGAAAGAGCGTAAAAAATAATGACGAGACTACTTCGGACACTTTTTTTGGTCAGGTCAAAGGTAAGGTCAGCAGAGGTCATTGAAGACCAACTTTCGCCGATTTCCAGGTCGAATGTCGACAATTTTCAGCAAACCTGCGCATAACTCAGAAACCAACTGAGCTATGCATTTGACCTAATGTCAACGGTTTCGCCTTCAGGGGGCAAAAGCCACAAAATAGACGATTTTCGCGGAAACATTTTTTGCAATAAATTTTGACGTAAACCTTACACGAGGTTACTGTTATACCTACAAAGTGTTCCTCTCATCAAGACGCATCGAATGAACTATAATTTGACCTTGAAAGATCAGCTTGAAAATTTGATCTCAGGTGAAGGTCAGCTTGGCCAACGCAACGTGACTCATAATGGAGAGATCGTAAAATTGACCCGACCTTAACCCTCGCCCGCACATGGGGGGGGGGGTGGTTGCCACCCCCCCCCCCCCAGGTAGTCTTTCTGCTCTGCACTCAACATTTTTTAGAGCTAGAAGGCTGATTTTTGGTATAGCTGCTCCTCCATCCTTTCTTGATGTCCACTGAAAATTTCAAGTTTCTGTGATTTTTGGTTTCGGAGATATGACCTTGTTTTTCAGGTCATGTCATGACCCAAATGGCCAATTCTCAACATCTTGCGTTGGCTATGGGCCTTGTGAGCTTTTGACACCTTGATTTCGGCCTTTTTTGCCAGTCTGACCTCCCACCTATCATGGAACATGTTGTTTGACGATGTACAGATGTCAAGGTCAGGGTCAAGGTCAACCTAGGTCATCTAAGATAATTGCGTTTTAGGCAAGCGGAATTTACTTTTTGTGAAGTTTTTTTACTGCATTTTTGGTAAAAGCTTCTCAGATCATGATTTCATGTATGATGTAATATGGACAAATAAACAATCGGCGCACACATCAGTATACACACAGACACACACAGACATAAAAACTAGAGGCGTCAATCGGATACCAACTTTTTGGTATACCGATACCGAACCGATACCAACTTGGTATTTGGTATTTCAATCGTAATGTGTTTGGTATTTTGTTGGTATCATAAGCCCTCACTAATGTATAAGAGGCTAAGAAATCGGTAAAAAGTTGGTATTTCCCTCAGTTTCCCAAGTTGGTTTGGTTTCGGTATTTTCCCGTGGTTTTGGTTGGTATTTGGTTTGGTATCGGTATTCCGATTTTCCGTAATTGACATCACTAATAAAAACGCATATAATTGACCTTGACCTAACTTGACCTGAAATGACCTCAGCAGCAAAAACCTGGTCGGGTACTGTGACAAAGAGGTGGTTCTAGCTGGCTTGGCACCAGAAAACGGCATCGTCATCGGTATATGATAAGCAGCGCACTTGATATCCAACGGTGACCCAAAACAGCAACATTTTTTAGTTTGACCTGACCTGGAAGGTCAATGACTGACCTGAGAAGGTAAAACCGGGTATCATTGGATTCGTCTCTTCCCAAAGAATCTTTTTGGTCTTTACCGCTAAGCTCTATCTCCAACAGGGACGAAATGGCGCGGGGGGTGGCAACCCCCCCCCCCCCATGTGCGTTCTAGGATGGGAAAATGGCATGTGCGGGCGAGGGTTAATCAAAAGTCCGAGATATGCATTTTTTATATGTTACTTTTATCAATCGCTGAAAGTCGTAAGGTGATCGTTCGGTTGTTGCAGCTATGACGAGGATTTTAACTTCTTCTAAGGTGAGGTCACTTGACGTGACCTGGTGACCCGACCTTGAGAGCCCTGGGTCTGAAATTTTAACAACATATGCGGAAAAGATGCATTAACAGGTGTGCCAAATCTGCGAAAAACCGCAGGGAGGGTGTTCAAACACGGCCACGTCCCAGCGTGGGTTAAAAGTGATATCTCCTTTAAAAATAAGAGGCCAAAGTGGCCTCTTATTTTCCGCACCAAAAACGAGTATCCAATCTAGGTAGTTGACGAAAACGTCAACCATCTTTGCGCGTTTTTCAGTCAACACATCCGAGCCCTGCGCCTGTCCGGCCGGCTTCAGCCGCTGTGCCGGCCGCTGTCTGAAGAAATTGGACCACAAAGTCAACTACACCGAGGCGGAGAACCAGTGCGCCGCGCTGGGCGCCCACCTGGCCGTGCCCCGCTCCAACGAGGAGAACCAGTGCGCCAAGTCCATCGCAGGAAACTCTTCAGTCTGGCTGGGGTTAAACGACGTGGCTACAGAAAACCAGTTCGTTGGCGACGACGGCTGCGGCACCGTGCCTTCCGACAGCCCCTTCTGGGCCAGAAGACAGCCTAATAACCAGAACGGCCAAAGCCACGTTGCCTTAGTACGACCAGATATACCAGCCCTTCAACTGGGATGGCATGACTTCTTACCAAGTCATCCGGTGTCCCCTCTCTGTCAGCTTGCCAACTGCTTTGATGGCAGTTGCCCCTGAATAACTACCGAAATCATTTCACTTGATCTTTAGCGAGGAAATTCACAATTCACAAGTGAATTACGCTACTGTAAATCAGAAATGCAAACCGCCCACAGACGACGGTAGTTCTGATTATTGAGTTCCAGGCACTTTTACATGCACAGCAGCATAGCACCGGAGTGCACTGCGAGTGACATTGTCATCCGTATTCCAGTCCGCATTCATCCAATGCGTTTGCACAGTGACAAAATACGCTGATGTAGGTAGGTGATGCATATGGCTCGCGCGGTGACACAAGCTTGTTGCGACGAGTCATAGAATGCACAGTCCGCCCATGGCTCTGCAGCCATGTTGTTTATTTCGAAAGAGCTGCTGTTCGCCAATTGCATAGTCGATGGCTCTGTCACGATCTGTTACTTACTTACTTGTATGTTCGGCTTTCTTTCGATTTTCCGTGGTGCCTGCGGTAGGTACTGTTGTGGGCGAATTTTGCAGGCGGGTGCTTTTTCTTTTCTTTGTGCGTGGCGTTGACACTGACGTTTGATGGTGGTTTCCTGCAGGCGCTTTTTTCTTTTTTCCGAGGTGTTTGTCGTGGCCTACGGTATCATTTTTTCGTGTCTTTTCCTTCCTTCCTTTCTTTCGTCAAAAATGCGCCTCCAAGGAGGCGCGTCAGCGCCATCGGTCCCTAGTTGTCCGGTATCTTGAAACCATGTGCTCTGTACAAATCCCTGTCACGATTTTCTATTGACTGAAAATGTCCGCGGTGGTGTCTGCTGTGGTAAAATGTCTGCGATGAATACACATTGCTTTACAATACCTTTGTTTCAATAGTTTGTTTGAATAATAAGGTCATGCCCTAGTTTCGTATCACATCAAGCCAATTAATATCACAAGCGCACGCATTTAGCTCGTAACATACCATGATTGATGACACTTCAAATAACACTGCATGGATCGACAGAATTGCGTGCATTAACAGTATGTGTAGTGACCCCTATTCCAGTACGTATAGCAGCTCGGAACCGATTGAAATCATTGGCAGCCATGGCCCGGCCGGGAGCGGTACTGCTGCTGCTCCTGGTGACGTCAGCGGCCGCGGTCCGGTACCGCTGGCTGGACCCGGTGTCCCTTCCCACTCCGGCTGTACAGATACTCTCTGCTGAATCGGAGATCGACTGCGGTCTCTTTTGCGAGGGAGCTACTCCTGAAGAGTGTACCGGCTTCATCTACGGGCCCGATGACGGCGCGTGCCGGCTGTTCTCTGGCGACTGCCGCGGTCCGGCCGTCGTCAGCTCTCAGCTGAACACCGAACGCTACATGGCTCGCTACACATGCCCTGGTAAGCTGCAGTATTGAATTCATAACTGAGAGCATGAGATGAAGCATGAGAAGCCAAACACTGTGGCCCAGCTCGGCCCAGACTGTATAGGTAACGCTTTGGAGAGGCATACATCTCATCTTAGCAACTGCAGGGCCGATTAGCCCTGGATTAGCCTGCGGTCGTTTTTGTTGGGTAGCTGCAACTCTTCCCCCCCCCCCGCAATTGACTACTCTTGATGCAACTAGGTGACCGTTGTGGCAGGTACCACGTGAAAAGTCAAGAGTGTTCAAGTTGTTCTCCTTAAGTGGCGCTTTCGAGAGGCCTCTATCTCAGCAAAATATATGCATTCGGGCGCAGCCGATCAATCATAATACATTACCTTTCCAGGTTATCTTCGACACACAAATTCAATAAAAAATGTGATGTAGTGAGTAGGATCAAATAAAGTATTCACGTAAGAATTGAAATAATAGGTAAATAAATGAAAATGAATAAATCGTACCTAATTGTTAATGAACAGCCAACGTTTTCTGGAACTCTTGACGTTCATCAAGGGCTGCGATGTCGGGGCTCCAATGGGCCTTAGCTCGTGACGAAACAAGGCAGTGCCAAGCTCGTTGCTCTCACGGGCGGATCCAGGAGGGGCACTTCTGAAGCCATTCCCCCCCCCCCCTTCGCAGCGCTACAAGTCGATGAAAATGTGCGTTTTTTCAGAATAAAACGAAAAATAAACAACGTTTATCAAAGAAAGTTTGATATATAAGAACTAAGAAGTGTGATCTATATGTCATGATGCTATTCATTCTTGTACTTCGTCATTCACTGACAGTAAGTGATCTTTTGGCACGTTTTTCAGGCAGCGTATCCGATCCCTGCGCCTGTCCGGCCGGCTTCAGCCGCTGCGCCGGCCGCTGTCTGAAGCGACTGGACCTGGCAGTCACCTACGGCGAAGCGGAGAGTCAGTGCGCCGCGCTGGGTGCCCACCTGGCCGTGCCCCGTTCTGACGAGGAGAACCAGTGCGCCATAGACGCCGCAGGAACATCTTACGCCTGGCTGGGGTTTAATGACGCTGTCACTGAAAACCAATTCGTGGCTGACGACGGCTGTGACAACGTGCCTGGTGACAGCCCGTTTTGGGCGGAAGGCCAACCTAACAACTACCTCAATCAAAGTCACGGAGCTCTGGTGCCTGTGCCGACCTCCGGCACGCCTGAAGCGGGCTGGCACGACGTAGCGCCTTCTAGTCTCTACAGACCTCTCTGTCAGCTGGCCTACTGCTATAATAGCAACTGCCCCTGAAGGAATTGTCACTCTTCACCTGAGCCCGCGACCGCCTGAGGAGGGAGGGGCAGAACCGACCCCCTCGTTTCTTTCTCGCAAAACTTATTAACCGTTTGAGGTTGCAACGTGCAACTTGGTATACCTTCTCCAAAGTTCTAAGTCAATTTGACGTGTGGTGTGTTGTGAAAGTTTTGTGCAATAAAAGGTACTTGAGACATACACTTTTTACTGGCCCAACTAAACGACACTTTTCTATACAAAATGGTGAATGTTTGAGAAAAAACACTGAAAATTGAGGTTAAAAGCAGCATTCAAACTTAACCTTCCAGGCGGTGGGGGGAAGTTTCAAAATTTTTTCCAAAGGCTATGATAGGTTGGCCGCTAATGACGTCAGAGTGACGTCATTTCTGCCATTTTCGACACAAAAAAAGGTTTCGCGGGAAGAGCTGTCAGGCCTACAGCTTTAGAGATACAGAAAAAATGTTTCAGATAATAAAGGGTGTGGAATCAAGAGGGCTACAAAACTGCTATTTCGCTTTTTCAACGTTTTTGGATTTTGAACCCAAAAATTAAAAAATAGATTTTTGAATAATAGCCAAAAATCCAAAAAGTTTTTTGAATTTCGAAAAAACGGAATATATGTGATAGTCCCTACCGCCTTCTATCTAACATACAAAATTTGAGATCGATACCTCTTTTTTGGCCAATTTATAGCGAAAAAAAAACTGTTCAAAATTGATGACGTCAAATTTTTAAACTCAATTTTTAGCAATTATAGACCTCGTAGCGCAAAACAAAGACCACCATTAGACTCCCCGTGACGAGCTGCATCGAATCAATACCCATTTTATGCAAAATATCAACTTTGAAATTTCACCTTTTTTGACCTGACCTTTTTTTATAAATTTAGTCCGAACCTTATGATGGGAAGGATTCACAAGGACAGAGCCACCGCTAAGCGAAGCTTGTTGCGGTGACCCTGCCCTCTACCCTCCGATCGCGCAATCCCAGTTCTATGGCAGAATTTAGAGTCCAAAGTTTAACCCTCGCCCGCACATGCCATTTTCCCATCCTAGAACGCACATGGGGGGGGGGGTTGCCAACCCCCCCCCCCCCCGCGCCATTTCGTTCCTGTTGGAGATAGAGCTTAGCAGTAAAGACCAAAAAGATTCTTTGGGAAGAGACGAATCCAATGATACCCAGTTTTACCTTCTCAGGTCAGTCATTGACCTTCCAGGTCAGGTCAAACTAAAAAATGTTGCTGTTTTGGGTCACCGTTGGATATCAAGTGTGCTGCTTATCAAATACCGATGACGATGCTGTTTTCTGGTGCCAAGCCAGCTAGAACCTCTTTGTCACACTACCCGACCAGAATTTTGCTGCTGAGGTCATTTCAGGTCAAGTTAGGTCAAGGTCAATGATATGTGTTTGTATGTCTGTGTGTGTCTGTGTGTACCTATACTGATGTGTGCACCGATTGTTTTTGGGTCCATATTACATGAAATCATGATCTGAGAAGCTTTTACCAAAAATGCAGTCAAAAAACTTCAAAAAAAGTAAATTCAGCTTGCCTAAAACGCAATTATCTTAGGTGACCTAGGTTGACCTTGACCCTGACCTTGACCCCTGTACATCGTCAAACAACATGTTCCATGATAGGTAGGAGGTAAGACTGGCAAAAAGGCCGAAATCAGGGTGTCAAAAGCTCATAAGGCCCATGGCAAACGCAAGATGTTGAGAATTGGCCATTTGGGTCATGACATGACCTGAAAAACAAGGTCATATCTCCGAAACCAAAATTCACAGAAACTTGAAATTTTCAGCGGACATCAAGAAAGGATAGAGGAGCAGCTATACGAAAAATCAGCCTTCTAACTCTAATAATGTTGAGTGCAGAGCAGAAAGACTACCTGGGGGGGGGGTGGCAACCACCCCCCTCGCCCCATGTGCGGGTGAGGGTTATTAACGTGCGCACATAGCCGCGCACGGCCGGTCCCCTCACTGACTTCGCCTGGCTACGGGCTGCCACCAACCGCAACCATACCTGTCAGGAGGCCCCGCTTCGAACCCGGACTGTTGTAACCGGGAACGCGTGCTCTCACCACGCGGTGTCCAACGCTCTACCAACTGAGCTACGGGACCTTGGCCTGACCTCCACCAGAAAGTGACCTAAACCGTACCTGATGGTCTTATAACCAACACCATTGAGTTGGAAATGAAAAACTGGCCATAAGACATGCATCGCACAACCTTAGTAATAAGTAATGTTGGGTTCATGTGGTGACCCTTGGTGACCTTTGGTGACCTGACCTGTGACCTGACCTGGTATGACCAGCGAGCTCTAATAGCAACATATCTACTAGACAACTGACGCCTTATCGCTGATTTTCGGCAAAATGCGTTTTACTCGGTGTTATAGCGCTTTCCCTGCAAGCCCCGTGAACGGTGAAACATTTTATCTTTGACCTGACCTGTGACGTCATGGGTGACCCCGAGGTCAATGAAATTTGGTTTCTTAAGACAAATTTTACAGAGCTATCGAACGCCGTTTGAATTTTCCGGATCCGTCCAGTATTTTCGGAGATACGGGGGGGGGGGCAAAAAAATGCCCCCCCCCCCCGCGCGGAAGGTGGCCGGGAGGCCCACCGCCTGCCGGGTTAAACAATCACCGGTCAAAGCCAACCGTTGAGATTGGTAAAACCCCACATTACTTTAGCGGTGGGCTGTACATACCTACAAGCCGCATATTACCGCAAATACCAGATCAGTCGTGTAGTGTCATAATGATCTTAGCTGAGATGCCTCTGCCTGAGACAGTTCCCGGCTGAATTTTTGAAAATCAATATGTCAGATAGTGCATGCATCCTCGAACATGAAATATTTTGACATCGCAATTCACAACGAACATATAAGTCAAGTCGCATTATGAGTCGCACAGACGTAAAGCGTGTGGGCTATCCGAGCGATCACCATACCCTTCCATCTTGTGCATGACATCAGACACAATCTCGTGAACTCACCTTATGTCTCCAAAAATCCTCAGGTCAGGTCAGGTACTCTCAGGCGTCGATCACTTGGAAGGTACCGCGCTCCGTCTCCAAGGTCTCCAAGCTCTTCCAGGTCGAGCCTCGAGGTCGACCAATCGCAACGGCGCGGCGGTGGTGTCTAGCGGACTAGCGGTGTCTAGCGGCCCCTACGAGTTAGTTCACTAAACCGCCGCCAGAGGCACAACCAGCAGTATCCACACGGCCCGAATGATGGCGACATCTATATACAGGGTGAGGAATTTATCTCGAGATGTAGGTAGAGGCGCTGGGGTCCGTGGTTGCTGAAAGTGGAGCCTTGTAGTTTCTGAGAGTTCCACCTTGGACGCCAAAAGAATTCATTCAAAAGCGCAGATGTGGTGATGGAGATGCGTTTATTAACTTATTTAGATGAGGTGAGACATAAATAACACATGCAAACACATGAGAGAGAGAGATCACATCACGCTATTCAGCACATACCCACGTGAAACTAGCAAGTTTTGAAGGGCAAAAACTACGAGCAGTCGCACTTCACCCACCTTGGGTCACTCACTTATTTCGGTCACATCGACATCCACGTCACAATCATGAAATACTGCACTGTAGTTCTGGCAGTTCAGGCTCGCTGGCTAGGTCTGGCTGGACTAGCGTACAGCCACACTTACATCATATGTGTACTGTCGGTGTAGCTAACCTCACACCATATACTGTCGTTCATACAGTCTCCCAACCCCGCCCACTCTCTCACACCATATACTGTCGAGCTCTGTCGGCTGGAACCCCCCCCCCCCCTCACACCATATACTGTCGGGCTCCGTCGGCTGGAACCCCCACCCCTCACACCATATACTGTCGGGCTCTGTCAACTGGAACCCCCACCCCTCACACCATATACTGTCGGGCTCTGTCGGCTGGAACCCCCGCCCCTCACACCATATACTGTCGGGCTCTGTCGACTGGAATCCCCTCCCTCCCCCTCACACCATATACTGTCGGGCCCTGTCGGCTGGAATAGCGACCGGCCCCAGTCTTGTAAAAACAAACCCCGTCCGGCCAGCGCCGGTGGCTGGTGTGGGGTAGGGCGAGTGTCTCTGCTTGAAGTAGTCGGACGGCGCGCTGCATACCAGCTCCATACAGGCGAGACAGCGCGGGATCTCCTCATCGGGGCCTGCGGAGAGGCTATATGTCATACGGAGATCACCAGAGAGGCTACAGGTCATACAGAGGTCACCAAAGGAGAGGCTACAGGTCACAAAATGTTACCAGCTAACAGGCCAGGGCGTGGGATCTCCTCGTCTGGGCCTAAGAAGGTTAGATTTCGCATGATAACAGCACATGACAGGGACAAGCTGCCAATGAACTAGGGACCAACGCCCACCAACCGCGACCACACAACAGCCAAAACGTTTTTGTTTCATCCGGTTATCACACTTGACATATACTTCATATGTATTACAATCGAGCTCAGCTTAGGGGTAAAACTATCTTCATGAGGTACAGGGTGTCCCAAAAGTAAGGTCATCATTTGTTTTGGCCACACCGCCAAAAATACGCGATGGATAGAAATAAATAGGACATGATATGAAAAAGCATTTTATAAAATTTTATTCTGATATACATATGAGTCAATACATTGGCTCGTAGCCCCACATTTGCTGCATTTCTGCATGGCTACCATTTCGGGCCGCGTGCATGAATAGACTGCGTTTTACTTCCTCCACTATTCTGGAGCGATTCTCCAGAATAGTGATTCTCCAGAAAAGTCGGTCATTCATATTTTAGGGATGAAAGTATTTTCCCTATTAGGTGTGATTTGCCACCAAAAAGTCTGAGAAATGGAACACTGTACATCACAACCCCGCTAATCCCTCACTCTCAGTTAAGAAACATCATCCCCCACTATCCTTCGCTCACCAATGGTGTAGGTAGCCGGGTCGAAGCCCTGCTCAGGCGGCGGACTCTCCGTAGTAGGAAGCAGCCACGTTATAACCGCCGACTTCTCGCAGTACTGGTCCTGTAGTAGGCCGCGGATCTGCGCGTAGTAGATATCCCCCTCCAAAGAGACCACCGACACGATATCCCCTACCTGGTAGTAGATTCCCTGCCGAAGAGCGGGCGGTGGTAGGGGAAAATTGGACGTGCAAGAACCGAGAAAAAATATCACGACTCTTTCGGGTAAGCGATGTGATGAGGGCCTCTTGCTATAAAAACTGCACGTATCTAACCGAAAATGTATCACCTCTGCTTCATGGTCTCGCAATCTGCAGAGTGATGTTCCACTCCCTCACACACACTCAAACTTACAAACAGTGGTGGCAGTCGGCCGTCTAATAACAACGTATATTGTAGCCGCCGAGCCGCTGTTCGCTGTAACGGACATTATTTTCGATTCGTTGGGTGAGATGCCTTTGGTGAAATGCGAAACTTCAGCTAATGATTTATTCAAATCTTAGTCCATCTCTATGTCATGTCATGTCTTGTCATGTCGTTAAAGCTTTATGCATCTTACGGCTCAGAGCTAAATCAATTAGTATACACAAAACTACGCATCGTAATACAGCAATCGAAAACCCACCAATTTTAGCCTTTTTCGATGACCTGGAAATTTAAATTAAATCTCGCGGGCATCGCACGCGAATATAACTAACGGCGCCGCCACATGACAGACTATTTACAAATATGTACAATACCGTATCGGAATAACGTGATGAGGCGGCAACACTCCCCACCTTGACCCGATCAGGGCTCAACACTCACTACACAACTGCACATGCCATTAAAGCTGACCACTGTACAGCATACACTTACGTCACCTTTGTGGCATCAACTTTCTAACGCGCCATGCAAATGAGCGCCTGCCACATTTGAGCCCTATTTGGTTCAATAACAGGTCCTAAATACTACCGCGCTAAACAAGCACTATTCAACTGTTAGAACGTCAGCATGACAAGCACCAACACAAGGCTCATCACCGATCCATCAATTGTCTCAACTATTTCTGGTCACCATCGCGATCGGTGCGGCATGGTGCTCTGACGAGTAGCACCTTACAGAGATGCTATATCTTTGTGTTCTCACTATTCTGCCTCCAAGATGAGAACGAGCTTCGATATCGGCCTCTTCAGAACTGACGTCTCGGTCTGTACCATTGCAGATCGAACGAAGCCTTTCCGGTCCGGGAAAGTCTCTTTGATTCGGCCCAGAGGCCACCTGGAGCGTGGTGTGCTCGTATCCATGACAAGCACTACGTCATTAACTGCTAGATTTCGTTCCACCTTGTTCCACTTGTGTCTCAGTTGTAATAGCGGCAAATACTCCCGAATCCATCGTTTCCAGAAGATATCGGCCAAATACTGCATTTGTCTCCATCTTCGAGCAGACCGGCTGTCCCTGGCGGTGAACAGGCTGTCTGGCGTAGGGCCGCCCCTCAGCAGGAGAAGGTCATTTGGGGTCAGCGGCTGCAAGTCTGTTGCATCACCTGAGACGGTGGTGATTGGAGTCGAATTCAGTATTGACTCGACCTCGCACAACAGCGTGCGGAGCGATTCTTCCGTCAGCGTTTGTTCCCGAAGGAGCCCATTCAGAATCTTTCTGATGGAGCGAATTTGTCTCTCCCACACCCCACCGTGTGATGATGCACCAGGTGGGTTGAATATCCACGTGATACCCTCCTTCAGGAGAAATTCGTGGACTTTCTTCTCTTGAAGTCTCTTCAACTCTTCGCGCAATTCTTTCTCGGCCGCCACAAAGTTGGTACCGTTGTCCGACCGTATAAGCGTAGCCTGACCTCTCCGAGCCTGGAAACGCCGCAATGCGTTGATGAATGAACTGGTGTCGAGGCTCTCGCATAGCTCTATGTGTACAGCTCTACTGGAAAGACAGCTGAATAAAACAGCATATCTCTTGAGCTGTTTTCTACCCATTTTCACATAAAATGGACCAAAGAAGTCCGTTCCAACTTGGCTGAACGCACCCATGTGCGCTGTCGTTCTCTCTGCTGGCAGGTCTGCCATGATCTGCGTGACCGGGGGGGCCTGCAGCCTCCTGCAGCGAACGCACTTGGAGAGAACTCTGCGGACCGCTGAGTTGCCATCCACTATCCAATACTTGCAACGTAATGCTGCCAGAACATGTTCCCTGCCTGAATGACCTCTGCGCTCGTGCATATCTCGGATGACAAGATCTGTGACATGGCCTTTCTTCGGCAGAATGATCTGGTGGATTGATGACGGTGATAGTCGTGAATTTCCTAAGCGGCCTCCCACTCTGAGTACGCCGTCTACTTTCGCTGGATTCAGTCTGTACAGAGAGCTGGACTTTTTCACTGTTGAGCAAGACAGCTCATCTGGAAAGGATGTCTCTTGTACGTATTTGACGATGGCCATTTCTGCTCTCGTTAGCTCTTCTGCTGTCAATCTCGCACACTGATAGGTACGCGCGAGACCAGCACGACCTCTCTTTCTGGCGTCACGGTTGCGGAGAACATCCTTTAAACGAAGTATCCAGGCCACTCGAGTCTTCAGCTTGTGCCAATCCGATGCACTGTGTAGGAGGCGCATGGTGTGATCCTCGTCTGTAGCTACGACATTCACATAGGGTTTCTTCACTTCCAGTGGCTCAGCATCCGAGCTGGATATGAGGTCTGGCTGTTCCGGCCACTCTGACTTCGGACCTTTGAGGAACGCTGGCCCACCAATCCAATCGGACTCGTTCAGTTCCCGTGCTGAGCTACCACGCGACAGAAGATCGGCCGTATTCAACGCCGACGGCACATACAGCCATTGGTGCGGTTTGGAGCCATCATGAATGATTGTCAGACGATTTGCGACAAATGTTTGAAATCGAGATGTCTCGTTATTGATGTATCTCATGTTTGACATGCTGTCGGTCCAGAAAAACACTTTCTCTATTGGCAGCTCCAATTCTTGACGGATCTGAGTGCTGAGTTGAACCGCTAATGTGGCGGCCGCAAGTTCTAGTCGTGGAATTGAGCATGTCTTCAGTGGAGCTACTCTCGACTTACTCATAAGAAATGCTGTATGCACTGACCCGTCATCTGCAGTTGTTACATAATAAGCTACTGCCCCATAGGCGGACTCGCTGGCATCGGCGAACAAATAAAGTTGATGTCCATGTGTTGGAACGTTCGGAGTCAAACTCCTGGGCACGGAAAATGCGTGTAACTGTTCCAACTGCCGACACCATTCGTTCCATTTTCTCAAATGGACGGCCGGTATTTGTTCATCCCAGTCCAACTTCATCCTGCAGAGGTCCTGGAGTAGTATTTTCGCCGGCAGAATGAATGGAGCTCCGAAGCCTAGAGGGTCATACACTGCGCTGACGGTCCCTAAAATTCCTCTTCTGGTTGCTGGACCCTTTCGGATATCGATACGAAAACTGAGCGTGTCGTTTTGCACATTCCATTGTACGCCAAGAGCCCTCTGTGGCATAGGGCTATCTCCAGTAAGGTCTACCTTGTCAGGAAAGGCACAATCCACCTCGGGCAGCCCACTCAGCGTTTCAGGGCTGTTACTCACGAATCCGGTCAATCGGAAACCTCCCCTAGCACAACATTCTCTCACTCCTTGAGTAACATCCTTCAGTTCTTCGGCCGTTGAGCATGACTTCAGAAAGTCATCGACGTAGAATGACCTCTCGATACTGTGTCTGACGTCTGTATGGAAGTCATTACCGAAATCCTGTGCCGATCTTCTCAGCGCAAAACTTGCACATGAAGGCGAGCTGACAGCGCCGAACAGGTGAACGTTGACCTGATATTCCTGCAGATCCTTTCTTACGTCACCGTCAGGCCACCACAGGAAGCGTAGTAGACTTCTTTGCCTTGATGGAACGCGCACTTGGTAAAACATTTTCTCGATATCGGCCATGACTGCGAATGGCCGTTCTCTGAATCTCATCAGAACGCCGAGGAGAGAACTGGTGAGGTTTGGGCCCTGCATAAGACGATCGTTCAGTGAGGCGTTTCGAAACTTTGCGGAACAGTCGTACACTACACGAATCTTGTCCGGCTTGACGGGGTGGTACACTCCATGATGTGGAATGTACCAGGTTTGCCCAGCGGTTTTGAGGTGACTGTCTTTGACTCTCTCGGCATAGTTCTTCTCGATCAAGTCATTAACAAATTTCTTGTAATCTTCCATGTACTTGTCGTTTTTGTTCATTTTCCTTTTCAGGTGCTCAGCTCTAAGCAATGCCTGTTGCTTATTGTCTGGAAATGGCGCGTCTTCTTTCAGAGGTAAGGGAATCTCGTAATGTCCATCGATATAGCGTGTTCCCGCTTCGACCGTTTTCAACCACACTCTGTCCTCCACTGACAGTCCCACGTCGGTGGAGCTGCCGTTGTCTTCGAAATCCTTATTATATAGCGAGACGAACTTCTCATGAATATCAGAATCACCTCTGAGTACACTGACTCTGTTTACTCTTGCCGCTCCATGATCTCTGGTGGATCGGAGTTCTCGGGGTCCATACACAGCCCAGCCCAGCTCTGAACGGAACGCAAATGGCTCGCCTTCACCGCCTCTCCTGACCTCAATTGGACACAAAGCCTCGGGACAGTTTCCGCCAATCATGAGGCCGATCTCAGCGTCTACTTGTGTCAGAGGAATTCCCTCGAGATGCATCCATTTACCGATGTCGGCTGGGGTTGCGATGTCCTCGTGTTTAACTGGTATCCTTTCAAGTGTGTAGGTGGGTGGCAGCTGAACAGCAGTTGAAGAATGAAGGCCTGTAATAGATAAGCCCTCGACTACTTGACATTGTACGGACTGATTTTCAGAAGCAGCAGTCATCATCGTCAGCCTTGTCGCTTTTCCCTTGACGTTCAGCCTTTTAAGCAGAAGATCCGTGCAGAATGTTGCACTTGACCCGAGGTCCAGGAACGCATGAGTGACGACCGATCGTGAGCCGTCAGGTGATCGAACTAACACGGGTATCACTGCCATCATTGTGGACGAGTCTCCGCGAGCACCAGCCGCCACTTCTGCGCCGTCTATTTCCAATCGTCCGTTTCTTACGACGGCTGCCGGCCCTGCACTGCTACCACTGCCTTGCTTGCTTGTAGCAGAAAATTCGGAAGGAGATGCCTGCTTGTCGTTGTGCAGCGGAGTCGGATGGCGACCCTTGCAGATCTTGCAGGACAGCCTTTTTGTGCACACACTGATCTGATGCCGCTGCCGAAGGCACCCGAAGCAAAGTCTTTGTTCAACGATGAACGTTCTTCTCTTTTCATAGGGCTCATGATTCAGCCTCTCACAGGAATCCGTTGAATGCTGCTCGGCACAGTACAGGCACGTCATCACCCGAGGAGATGCGTCCTTATTGACACCTGTTGCAGACACGATGTGAGGCTTCTTACCGCTTCCATCTGGCTTGGTCAGCTTCCCGAAGGTGGGATCTGTGATTTTTCTCACTTCTCTGTCAACGAAAACTACGATGTCTTCAAATGTCACCTTCCTGTTTGCTTCTTCCTTTATTTGTATCACTCTATTGCGCCAGCTGTCCTGGCAGTGATAGGGAAGCTTTTCCACTATCTTGCGCATCGTTCTTGGATGGTCGGTCTCTCTCGACCCTGGAGGTATATCTTTCATCACGTTGAGACACGACGTGAGCGCGATGGAGAACTTGTCCAGGCTGTCCACATCACCCGGCTTGATAGAATTCCAATCAGTCAGAATGTCGACAAATGCTGATGACACCGAATCAGGGTCTCCATATCGCCTGTTGAGCAGGCGCCTGGCCTCCAGATAACCCGACCCATCTGACATATGCGCGCATCCACGTACGATATCAAGAGGCTTCCCGCGCAAATAGGTCTGAAGATAATAAAGCCTCTCGTCGGGATCATCAGTTTTACTGGCGACTCTGGAGTCGAAAGCTCTAACAAAACTGCGATACTTCGTTACATCACCGTCGAAGACCGGTATCTCCAGCTTAGGCAACTGGCCCTTCTGAAGCTGAGTGAGCAGCACCCTTGAGTAGTCTGCCTGCTGTGACTGCTGAGGCTCTGTGTGACCCCTCTGCTCTGTCGCTGCTCCTGCTGCCTCCGAGTCGTCTATGCTCCTAGCCTCGTGCGTGTTGGGCTCCCGCGATCTCCCAGACGGTCCATCAGAACAGCGACGCTCTTGAGTAGGGTTCCTGAGCCCTGTTTCTGGCTCAGCATTCCCAGAAGTCAGAGACTGAGAGGACGGCTGGTTTTGTCGGTCGGAGAAGGATGTGACTGGTCGTGCCGTGGCCGCCATGCCCCCTGGCTGATCAGCTTCCGCCAGGATCTTCTCTCTTGCCTCCGATTCTGCAAGCTCGGTTCTTATCATTAGTTCCTCTCTACGAAGCCGAAGATTCAGCTCCTCCAATTCGATTTTACGTTTCTCCTGCAGAAACGAGGCTCGTGCCAGCAATGCAGCTCTTTTTGTCGCTTCAATAGCTCGCAGTGAGCGCACTGAGGCGGCAGAGGCGGAAGTGTGACAAGAGACAACTGACTCGCCACACACGGATTGGTCATTCAACGCCGCCTCAGTTATGGAGTCGTTATCTTGTCCGTTGTTGCAATCGGCGTCTTCTCGGTTCCTGCTTGAACCATCGTCCTTTTCATATCTCATAAGCTCTTGCAAACGTCGAACTAGAACGGCCTTCGTGCCCTTAATATTTGCGTGTCTCTCCCTCAGTCGCTCTTTCAACTCACTCACGGTAAGTCTGTCAAGCTTGTCCATTTTGTGACTTCCGCGAGTTGCGTCCGATTAACCAATCAAATGCAGCACAGTGGACCGATTGATCTGCTGTGATGCGTTGAATGCGATCGTCTCTCACGTCAGGCCAGGACGAGACGAGACGTCAGCCGTGAAGCGCGTATGAACTCGCCTTCAGACGTGTTCAATTGGTGCAATCAATCTGTCACGCAAGTCCACTAAAGCCGTCGTTTCCTTGGAAATACAAGAGCTTTTCACATCTTGCAATCATTTTTAGGCCTCATCTCGCAAGCTATTGCAGTCTTGCCAACTTAATCTCGCTTACATCCAAATATGCCATTGTTCTTGCATAGTTCTACGCTTTACCTTCTCGTTTGGCTTTAACTTCGCACAAAGCTTTATCTTAAAGCTTTTACTTGAATGCACTGGCTTTTTAACTAAATGCTTTAGCTTGAATGCATCAGCTTAAACTTAACTGTGAAAAGTTTTAAATGCAAAGCCTTTAAACTAAATGCAAGCTTCGACTTCGAACAAAGCCTTAACTTTAAGCCTTTACTTTAATCCATCAGCTTTAAGTTAAGTTAAATGCTAAAGCTTTAACTGTAGCCGCCGAGCCGCTGTTCGCTGTAACGGACATTATTTTCGATTCGTTGGGTGAGATGCCTTTGGTGAAATGCGAAACTTCAGCTAATGATTTATTCAAATCTTAGTCCATCTCTATGTCATGTCATGTCTTGTCATGTCGTTAAAGCTTTATGCATCTTACGGCTCAGAGCTAAATCAATTAGTATACACAAAACTACGCATCGTAATACAGCAATCGAAAACCCACCAATTTTAGCCTTTTTCGATGACCTGGAAATTTAAATTAAATCTCGCGGGCATCGCACGCGAATATAACTAACGGCGCCGCCACATGACAGACTATTTACAAATATGTACAATACCGTATCGGAATAACGTGATGAGGCGGCAACATATATCATCAATGATGCCCACTGTGAGAGCAGTTTAAGCACAAACTAAGCATAGCAGTAAGCAGTAGCCAACCTTGTGGAAGAGGTAATTGGACGTGACCGGCGTCGCCACCGCCAGAGGAGCCTTCACTGCCTGCGAAAGTCAGCACAATAATTACAGAAACGCGCACAAAGGTAACAAGCGATAACACGAACGGTAACACCAACTATTAGTTTGCACAACAAGAGTTTTAGCCATGTTATACTGCGATTGCGATTTTACTTGAGGTTGAGGATATTTTATCATGATTCAGGAGCAGGAGCTCACGGTCAGGAGAAATATTGATTGAGAAACACCTGCAAATAACTGTGTCAAGGAACTTTTACCCAAACTTATATCATCCACATATGTATATTACCGCCCATTCGTACATCTTTCCCTCCCATCTTGCCCGTCCACTTACGCTCTTCTTGAAGATGATCCTGCGTCCCTTCCCTTTGGGCACTCCGCCCTGCTTCGCCTGCGCCTGTCTCCGGAATCTCGTCATCACCCTCCCTCCCCTACCGGTGGCCGCCGGGGCAGACGCTGCCGCCGCGCCAGCCGCGGGAACCGTCAGAGGGGAGGAGCAGCCCGACCGCGCGTCCGCCAGCAGGCGTCCACACTGGCGGCAGGCGCTGGAGCCCTCCGCGCCCTCGGCAGCCGGCTCAGAGTCCCGGCAGCGCGCGCAGCCGCCGGAGCGTGCGGTGGCGCGAGTGGAGGCCATCCTCAGAGGTGGTGTGAGACAGTGGAAGTAGATGTGGTAGCTGTTGTTGTTCCCTTGTTGCTTTTGTTTATTGTTCTGTGAAAGATGATAACTGGTCAGATGAGACATGGTAGATGTGGTAGATGCACCTAGAAATTATTTTTCATAAAGTGCTTCAAATCAGCTTGTTCTATCTAGTTGAAAACTGTGATTGGCAATATTCCATGCTATGATCTCACTATAAAAGCACATAGTATAAACTTTTCAGACCACCTTTTTCAGTGCCACTTATCAGTGAGTTAAGACTGCAGAGATCCAAAGACCAAAGAGGCGACCATGTCGATAAAAATAATGCTTTACCATGTAGAACAGTGCAAATAGTACACCAGACAGCAGAACAGGCAGACACCAGCTTCACCAAAAGAAAATCTGTCAGTAGAAGCTAACTGGGTAACATTATAGGATGTCTCCAATTCAGCCATTAGCTAATTCCTATATTCTAGAAGGAAATGATTTCAAAGAGCAAAGTATAATAAGAAAAATACACCATTCACCATTCAGTTTAACTGACCAAACAATTTTCAGCCGAAGCTAACTAATCTTACCAAGATCTCAGTCAAGCCGCCGCATGGTCTGTTGTCAACAGTACTGTTTGGTTGGTCCCCTTTTTCGTCAGCATGCTGCCACTTTTCCCAAATAAAGAAGTTCATTTCTGATGTGTCTTGGCCTCTCATCGCCATCAAATGCACAGACCATAAGGCTTCAACCAATATGAAGCCAAGAAATAACAGCAGTTGACCAGATTCTGCTTCAAAATGCAGTTATGCACACAAATTTATAGGTGATGTCTTCAAACTTTGCAATTGATCGCAGTAATGGCCAATGGGAATGCAAACATCCTCTGATTGGGTTAGGTTTAATAAGGCTATGCCAGTTTATATTTACTTCATTTTGGTTCAGTTACATAAGTTTTGACTAGTAAGGGCTCTGTTTAAAATAAATGATGCCATTTTTATACCTTAGGGAAGTGAATAACATTCTCAAGACTACCTAAGTTTAGTGGAGACAACGATCATTGATAATTGATGGTTAGGTAACTTTTTTGCACCACTTTCATTTTCTGCAGCACCAAATTTCATGCTGAGAAGAGAGAAGCATGCTTCAGTAGGTGACGTCACATATGCAATGACGCAGCAGCGTGGGCTGGAGCAATGGGCGACATAGCCCTCACTGCGCATGCGTACTGCAGAATATTTCATTTTGGCAGTGGCCTGACTGGCCCGACGGCCCTCAGAATTACAGTACACAAGTAGTATCATGCTGACAAAGATTATCTGTAATAGTGGTATCAATCTGTTACCAAAATCCTACTGGTAAGCCACCAATACCAAACCAATACAAATTCAGTACCTATTCAGTATTTCATACCAATTGTTTGGTATTTTGTTGGTATTATGAAAACCCACTAAAGCTACAATAAGTTATATGTTACAGGTTACTTTGATCAGCATTGTCAATGCAAACTTGCGATCAATAAATATTTGCGATTTTGATTTGCAAAATGAAGATCAGCAATCAGCATTCTGCATTGGCATGACAATCATGACTTCATTCCAATGAATGAATTTATCATTAACAGGGTACAAACAATGATATTAGCATTAATCATAACAGTCTACAAATGGTTACATATCTAGTTACCATGTTTAAATTATCATTGTATCGATATCTTGCAGACCAAATATTTGAAAATTACCCAATCATTACCTACTCCAGTCTCCAGGTAAGAAAAAAAAAACACACACACACATGACACACACACACAAGCGGCGGTGGCCAAGGCCATGCGGTGGCCAGAGAGAGCGTCACGTATCACCCTTGCGCGCCGTGATCAAAACACAATGATTGTCTAAAAGGCTGCTAAAAAATGGCTGCAAGAAAATTTGATAGCCATCCATGGTTCTAAGTTCTAATCTAACGAGGTTCTTTCATCCATGGTTCTATAATATTGCTTTTCACGCACGACGCAAACTGCAAATGATAACTGTATGCGTAGATAATAATTAAAAGTATTAACCCGCGCCGGGCCGGTGCTCTGAGATTCCGCGCCGGGCCGGGGGGGGGGGGTGTCTGAACACCCCCCCTTCTAACTCGGCTCCTGGGCCACGTAGCGACACACGGTAAGCGGCAATGGAAAGAACGTCCAAAGTAAGGACGAAAACACTTCGGTCATTTTTTGGGTCAGGTCAAAGGTCAGGTCACCAGAGGTCACCAAAGGTCAAATGTCCACTATTTCAACATTTTGGAAACTGCCAACGGCTATCTCGGACACCGATAGAGCTACAGCGCCGCGGAAAAGCGCATTCGATAGCCCTTTTACAGACCTTTCTGAGTAATGTTCTCAGATTTGACCTCAGGTCAACGGTTTAGCCTCCAGAGGGCAAAAACTCCAAAAATAGCCGTTTTTACGAAAAACGTTATTTCGGCAATAACTTTTGACTCAAAAGAGTCATGACATTACTTTGGCCACCATCGTGTTCCTCTCGTCGAGACGCGTCGAATGAACTATAATTTGACCTTGAAAGGTCAACTTGAAAATTTGACCTCAGGTCAAGGTCATGACCTGACCGAAAAAGGTCATGTTGCATATCAGTCGATCCGCAACGTCGAGCCGAATACATCTAAGGCGTTTTCAGCGCTCTAGCACGTCTCTATCAGAAGTTATTAGCGAAAAACTGTTAGATTCTGTTCGTGACCTGAGATGACCTCGGGGACATAACGAGGGGTCACAGTTGCCATTTTCCGGTTCAGTGTGTCCATTTTACCTGCATCTCGATGTTTCAGAGTGTCTAGAATAACGTTCGTGCAAAACAGACGCTTTTCAATTTTCTCCCTTTGACTTATAATGGAGAGGTCGCAAAATTGACCTGACCTTAGGTCACAGATATCAAAATTCCGAGATATACATTTTATAGATAATGTTGCTCTTATCAATCGCTGAAAGTTTCAAGGCAATCGATCAATCGATGTAGCTATGACGAGTATTCTTATTTTTTCTGAGGTGAGGTCACTTGGCGTGACCTGGTGACCTGACCTAAGATGACCTGGGTTTGAAATTTTCACAACATGTGCGGAAAAAATGCACGAACAGGTGTGCCAAAAACGGCGGCGCTCCGCGCCGCCGTTTTTGAGATATCTGCGAAAAACCGCAGGGGGGGGGGGGTGTTCAAACACCCCCCCCCCCGGCCCGGCGCGGGTTAAAACAAACCCGGCAGGCGGTGGGCCTACCAGACACCTTCCGCGCGGTGGGGGGGGGGGGCATTTTTTTGCCCCCCGTATCTCCGAAACTACTGGATGGATCCGGAAAATTCAAACGGCGTTCGATAGCCCTGTCAAATGTGTCGAAGACAACCAAATTTCATTGACCTCGGGGTCACCGATGACGTCACAGGTCAGGTCAAAGATAAAATGTTTCACCGTTCACGGGGCTTCTAGGGAAAGCGCTATAACACCGAGTAAAACGCATTTTGTCGAAAATCAGCGATAAGGCGTCAGTTGTCTAGTACATATATTGCTATTAGAGGTCACTGGTCATACCAGGTCAGGTCACAGGTCAGGTCACCAAAGGTCACCACATGAGCCCAACTTTACTAAGCGTATGCGATGCATGTTTTATGGCCAGTTTTTCATTTCCAACTCAATGGTGTTGGTTATAAGACCATCAGGTACGGTTGAGGTCACTTTCTGGTGGTGGTCATTGTTTAGTTGTCGTTTATCGGTTCGAAGTGAAAGAGCTTATGAATATCAACGCGATTTATTTTAGACCGGTGCGAATGGGCCGAGAGAGAGATCGAAACGTAAACAAGTATGGCGAGCGCCAGCCCACGTCCCATGCGCCAGTCACGCCGCTTGGCGCGCACGGTCAGCTGGCGCCGGCAGGGGCGCTCACAGGCACCTGGCCCAGTGGGGTCGCAGAGGCGGTCCAAATAGGGGGTCTCGGGGCGGCCTATACACAAACACAACATCTCCCCCTCGAGACAACAGTCGTGAAACCGCCAAAAACACAACACTGCACGACGTTGTCTCACTCCTCATACGAGGTCGCACCCCAACGAACGAGCAAACGATCGGGGCTGGCACACATGACTGCTGCGACCCATGGCGGCGGGCGCTTGTTCCGGCGTCCGCAGCGGGCGCGCCCGTTGTCGCCCGGGAGGTCACCGGTAGGCGGCGCTCCGGTGTCGGGTGGCGGCCACGGATCACAGCCAGCGGCGTCTCCGGCCATCCACTGAACCGGGCCCACGAGCGGCGCCAGACACGCGTCATCCTCAGCACAGTCGGTCTGTCCCATGTCCGCCTCCGGCGGCGACACGGCGTCACTGACGACCTCTTCTCTGTCCCTGCGTTGCGTCGGCGGGCCTCCCACCAGCGGCGGCGAGGCTCCGTAGGCGTCATCAGTCTCACCGGGTACGGTGGGCTGTGTCACGGAACAGTCGGTTTGGCCGGTGTCCGCCGGCGGCGGTGACACGGCGGGGCCGGCAGCTGCACCTGGGCCCGTGCTCAGCGTTTGTAGGCCTCCCGCCGGCGGCGGCGAGGCCCCGTGGGTGTCGGCTGGCCTGCTAGACTGCCCTGCGGTGGACTCAATCTGGCCGGTGTCCGCCGGCGGCGACGACACGGCGGGGCCGGCCGCTGCACCTTGGCCCGTGCTCGGCGTTGGGATGCCTCCCACCGGCGGCGGCGAGGCTCCGTAGGCTTCAGCGGCTCCGGCCGGGCCTGCGGGCTGCGCCGCAGTGCCCCCGGGCTGGTCCGTGTCCGCCGGCGGCGGCAACACGGCGTCACCAGCGGTTTTGTTTCCGTCGCCGGTCCGCGTTTGTAGACTCCCGCCGGCGGCGGCGAGGCTCTGTACGCTCCAGTAACTCCGTCCGGCTCCGTAGACAGCGCCGCGGTACGCCCGACTCGGCCCGTGTCCGCCGGCGGCTGTGACACGGCGTCGTCAGCGGTTCCGTGTCCATGGCTGGTCCGCGTTGGAAGGCTTCCCGTCGGCGACGGCGAAGCTCCGTGGGCGTCAGCCGGCTCTGTAGGCTGCGCCGCGGTACACCCAGCTCGGTCCGTGTCCGCCGGCGGCGGTGACACGGCGTTATCAGGGGCTGCCTCTCGGTCCGTGGTCTGCGCCGGCCAGCCTCCCGCCGGCGGCGGGCAGGCTCCGCGCGCGCCAGCCGGCTCGGTGGGCTGCGCCGCGGCACGCCCGGCTCCTCGGCCCGTGTCTGCCGATGGCAACGACACGGCGGCGCCGGTGGCAACCGATCGGCCTCCCGCCGGCGGCGGCGAGGCTCGGTACACTCGGTCCGTGCTCCAAGTTGGGATGCCTCCGGCCGGCGGCGGTGAGGCTCCGTAGGATGCGGTAGCTCCGACCGGCTCAGTCGGCTGCGCTGCAGTACTGCCGGTGCGGCCCGTGTCCGCCTGCGGCGATGACACGGCGTTGTCAGGGGCTGCCTCGCCGTCCATGGTCTGCGCTGGCCAGCCTCCCGCCGGCGGCGGGCAGGCTCCGTGGACGTCAGCAGCGTCACTCAGCTCGGCGGGCTGAAGCGCAGTGTGCCCGGCTTGGCCCGTGTCCGCCGGCGGCGGCAACACGGCGGTGCCGGCGGCTACCGTTACTGGCGCCACCACCGGTGAGTCGCGTACTTTCGTCGCTGCAGAGGTCGCCACTGGCCGATCAGCCGTCGGGCGGGTGCCGATACTGTTGAGGTGTCCGTTCTTCACTCGCTGTGCGTCCCGCTCGTGCTGCTCTCGCTGGCCACTGCGAGCTGGTGAACCACGGGCAGGGTCTCCAGGCACTGCAGCACCGTCAGCAGCGGTGACGCGGCTCCCAGCGACCGCCGTGGAGCTGGCACTCTGGTGGCACACAATCTCAAAATGCCCCGGTTCGCCACACGCACGACAAATGGCGCCAGCGGCGCGACACGTGTCTCCGCCGGCGTGCTGGCGACGGCCCCAGGTAGGGCAACGCTCAAGAAACTGATGATCTGTAGCGGTGGCGGAATGGGCGACACTCGGCCGCCTGCGCCTCTTGTAGGCCGGCAGGCGCGCCGCCGAATGTCCCTCGTTGCCGCGGAGGCCTGGGCACGTGACACGGGCACCATCGCTCGCCCGACAAACGTTCACGGCGTGTTTGAGCGTCAGCTCAAAGTCCTCCAGCCTGCGGCTCACCGCTCCTGAACCACTGTCGGGCACACTGCACTCGGCACGGTCGTCGCACGTCGATGCCGACTTCGGTCGCGGGGTCGGGGTCGCCGACACCGGCAGGCAGACAGTCAGGCGGGCGGCGGCAGCTGGTCCAACGGATCCATCAGCGCCTCGCTCAGCCCCCGACTCTGACACTCCGGTCGTTACGTCCGTCCCCGCGGAGGGCTCCCCGGTTAGGAGCCTCTCCAAGCGCTCCAGGCGCTTGTCGGCCTCGGCGGCTCTCTTCACCTGCCTCTCCAGCAGTGCCGTCAGTTCTTGAATGATGCATATTTACGTCTGGACAACGAGTTGCGGGGAAAAGTGCTGATTTTGTTGCAGTTTTAGGAGCCGGTGATTAGGCTGGATTTTGGGTTACTTTTTCGTTCCGATTCATGTGTTTCATAGTGTTTGGCTTTTGAATATTTTAGTTCTTTCAGATAAATATTACTTGCCTCACAACTTTTGTAAAAACGTTTCATTTTTTTATAAGCCGACGTTCAGAGCCCTAAAAATACATCAGCACTACAATCATTGTAAACAAACAAATGGAGCACCACTTGGCTCTGTTCCAAGGCCATTTTTACTTACCTGACTTACCTGGTTGGGTTCCTTTTGCGTCCGGGGAGGAAAATGGTGGAGAAAGTGAGAGAGGAAGGTACAAGGAACCCTGCATTTAAGAGACGCGCCAGTCAGTAGGAAGTTTGTGCTGTAGATTATACATGTACAAACTGACTGGAGAAGTGAGTCTCCTTCACAGATTTACAGGAAGTAATTACTTAATGCACAAAAGTTCAGCATGGAGAAATGTTTGGAACTGTCCTAGTTCTTAGTGTAGGTAGAGCTTTCACGTTGGGTAAGAGTACAACGCATCATTGATATCGCGATCTAACAAAGATTTAAACGTGTTGACATCGTGAGCACACACAGTTTGAGCGGGGAGGGCATTCCATACAGAAATACATCTTTGAGAGAACGAGCGCTTCCTAATGTCAGTGTTTATGGCAGAGGGAAATATTTTGTGGCAATGGCCTCGTGTACGATTCTGAGGCGGCTGTGGAAATAAATCAGCCGGAGATATACAAGATTTTCCGTTAAAGATTTTCCAGTACTGTAGAAGATCTGCACGCAGTAGCCTTCCTTGGACGGAATAGAGACGTAGGGATCGTAGACGTTCACCATAGCTCATGGTCTCCAAGCCACAAATGCGCTTAGTCCATCGGCGCTGCACTCTTTCTAATAGCCTCAAATCCTGAATAAAACCAGAGTTCCAGACAGGAGAGGCATATTCAAGCACTGGTCGTATGTGAGTGGTGAGCAGGAACACCATGAACTTTGGAGATCGACACACAGTGGATTTAAGGAAGCTATAGGCCAAAGCGCCAGCTTTATGAGTAGCCATACGGATATGGTCGTGGAATTTCAAGCCATAATCAATCAGTACACCAAGGTCGGAGGCAGAGTGGACATGAGGAATAGGTTTGCCATCTAGGGTATATGTGGGGCGGACTACATTAGTAAAGGACCTCGAGAAACGGAGGACTGAGCACTTCTTTACATTCATAAACAAGCCCCAAGAAGCAGCAGTAGAGTTTTAGTTTATCAGGTGGTTTTCTTACTCTTGTACGTCGTTTTGTTGGATGTTTTGAATATTGACTTATATCATATTTAAGAAGCATGTTGACTGAAAACAATCCGAAGTATCCAGGAGGCTGACAGAGGTCCTGACTCCTGAGCAATATCAATATCAAGTTGTACAAGTTATGAAATTTTGGTTGATAAACGCAAGGTGATCGGGCTCATATATCAGCAAGAAAAAGTAAAATTAAAAGAGCTTATTGGCCAAAAACAAGCTATAATATTGCAGACCTTGGAGCAATGCCTACTGAAGAGCACGCTGAGCAGGATCATGCCAGAAAATGTTGACTGATGAGTGCATATTGATGTATTGGTATGGATATTGAATGATAACTTACAACAAGATAAATTAGTGCTAACTTTCAAGTTAAAAATCTAGAATGAATGGACTTGGGCAGCTTAGATGCTTCATGCTATGCAGATTGTAATGTGCATCAGGAGGGGTGTTCACGGGCACCGCACACTGCTGCGTGCGGTGTGTGCGGTGCGTCCAGCAGGCGTGGGGGTAGGGGATGGGTAGGCGGTTCTGACGTCACGGCTGCATGCGGTGGACGGTCCGCTGTGGCCAGTCCCGACCGGCCACAGCGATCGCTGTGTGCGGTGACGGAAGGCTGACGTAGGGACGAAGTGGGCGGAGCCTCGAGGCTGTGTGCGGTCCGACCGCGCACAGGGCCCGTGAACAGCCCTAGGTACTCAGTGTCTGGCAAATGAAACATGCGATCATCATTCCATTGCTACTGGAGGAGAAAGCTTGGATCACTAAATCCACTTTATGTTGATTTTGATGTTAATCATCACTGTATTTCTTGAAAAAAGGATTGTAGTAGAATTGTCAATGTGACAATCCATGCAACGATGTGATCATATAATGTGTTCATAGTCATTCGTGATAGTGATTATTGGTCAAATATACAATGACAAAGCTCTCAGTCTCAGCGTTTCTTCCTGCGGATGGCCAGCAGTGACTCAGAGCTTAGAAGTATTAGTTTTCTTCACAGGGCTGGGATAAAAAGTACTGAGGGTAATCTTCCACCAAGGAACTCTACTTTGACATGGTATGAGATGTAGGCACAAGTAGGTAGGTGCTTAGTTCCTATAGTCAGTAGTTGTGTATGTTTAGTCGGGCTAGCTTAGATGAGATTGTTAGTTTTTTAATTTGCCAAGTGTCCATAAAAATGTGACCTGAGCAATGAGCATACTCCTTGACTATCCTGACAGCTGACCTAACCTCAATCATCACACATATTTGCAGCCTACCCAAGACCTGCATAGCAGTAGCACCCAGTTATAGGTAGGTACTCACCCTAACTCAATCTTACCTGCTAACCTTCAACTTGCCAAAAGTTAGCTCACATTGCCAAGCTGCATCCAGGGAAACAGTCAACTGAGGAACTGGCTCATTGGGTGGCTGTGCATTTAAAGTGTTTCTTCTCTGAAGCTGCTCTGCACTGCTGTATGTCATGTTAGATGCTCAGAAAATGTGGGAAATGATAACTAAGCTACTTTAGTGCTTTGTTAATGCTAGACATGAACAAGTACAGATCCTGCAGGGTACAGCTATGAGTTAGGTGCTAGGTGAGTATGTTATGTGAATGTGCTGTTCCCTGTTTGACCATAGTAAGTATACAAACAAGCACAGGGTCACAGTTACCTATATTCAATCTCCACATAAACATACCTACAACAAAAACGGCCATATGGCCTAACTCCGAACACACCACAGATAACTTAAGCCTTCGCAGGCACAAAAATGTTTTGATTAACAGGACAGGTATACAATATATCCTCTGTCCTTGGGGGATCTTGCTGCCAAGTTGAGGTACGATGACTTAACTTCAGGATTGATCAACCTTTTCTTAGCCACTGCTTATATACGAGAAAGACCAAATGCTTGTTTGTTTTGATTTACAGGACATGTATACAATATATCCTCTGTCCTTGGGGGATCTTGCTGCCAAGTTGAGGTACGATGACTGAACTTCAGGATTGATCAACCTTTTCTTAGCCACTGCTTATATAGGTACGCGAAAGACCAAATACTTGTGTAAACTGCGTTGAAAATTTAATGATCCACCTTCAATTCTGACATGAAGGCACAAATGAAATAGTTCCCTCTCCTTTTGGAATACACAAAGCAAAATATTTAATAAATTTTAGTGGATGGACAAGATTAATTAGCATAGCTTCCCCTCAAGTTAACTTCTGGCCAAGGCCGTATAAGTTCTTCTGGCACTAACGGCACTAATGAATGACACACTGACGCTTATTCGCTTCATATTTTGTAACAAACGCGCTAAAACTGCAATATAACAGCACTATATACTTCTTGACAAAATGCAATAGAAGTAAAAATTTAGCCCTGATGGCATTCATTCTTGGTGGAAACGTTATTACAAAATATTTTGTAGTAACTATTAAATTCCGGCCGAAAACAGTCCACGGTTTAAAAAAGAATCATTCAAATGACGGTCCATTTTTGCGGTTCTGAAATCGCCACTATTTCCGGCCTCTCCAACGCAACTCGTTGTCCAGACGTAAATATGCTTGAATGATAGTCATCGCGGTATGCTCAATCACGTAGTAATTTACAAAACCGACCGCGCCATGTTTGGTTGTCGTTTATCGGTTCGAAGTGAAAGAGCTTATGAATATCAACGCGATTTATTTTAGACCGGTGCGAATGGGCCGAGAGAGAGATCGAAACGTAAACAAGTATGGCGAGCGCCAGCCCACGTCCCATGCGCCAGTCACGCCGCTTGGCGCGCACGGTCAGCTGGCGCCGGCAGGGGCGCTCACAGGCACCTGGCCCAGTGGGGTCGCAGAGGCGGTCCAAATAGGGGGTCTCGGGGCGGCCTATACACAAACACAACATCATATCAAGGTCAGGTCAAAAAAGGTCAAATTTCAAAGTTGATATTTTTGCATAAAATGGGTATCGATTCGATGCAGCTCGTCACGGAGAGTCTAATGGTGGTCTTTGTTTTGTGCTACGAGGTCTGGAATTGCTAAAAATTGAGTTTGAAAATTTGACGTCATCAATTTTGAACAGTTTTTTTCGCTATAACTTGGCCAAAAAAAAGAGGTATCGATCTCAAATTTGGTATGTACTATGTAGATAGAAGGCGGTAGGGACTATCACATATATTTGTAGCCCTTTTGATCCCACGCCTTTTATGTCTAAAACATTTTTCTGTATCTCTAAAGCTGTAGGCCTGACAGCTCTTCCCGCGAAACCTTTTTTTTGGGTCGAAAATGGCAAAAATGACGTCACTCTGACGTCATTAGCGGCCAACCTATCATAGCCTTTGGAAAAATTGTTGGTCACCACGTGCGCTAGCTGCTCCCGGGAGGGTACTGAAAGTCTGGTGACGATCGGCGCTGCGGTTCTCGAGATAGGTATATCGAAAAAACTAGGGGGGGGGGGGGAAAAATGCCCCCCCCCCACCGCCTGGAAGGCTAACTTTTTACACTTATGAGAAAGTGGGGTAAAACGGTTGGGGAAACCCACCCTGACCGTCTTACCCTACTTTCCCTTCTGTGTAAAGCGTTACAGCATAACAAGTATAGTTTTCCAGGAGTGGGCCAAAATTGTCCAAGGTGGCCAAAGTTGCACGGTACGTCACTGTGACGTCATCTTAACCCGGCAGTTGCTGGGGTATTTCGCCACCCACCGTTTGCTGGGGGGGGGGGGGCGTTAAACGCCCCCAGCCGATAACTCGAGAACCAATAGGCGCAGCGAAACGCACGAGGCGGCAAACGAAAGAACGCGACGAGACGCTTCAGATGAGTACTTTAAAGTTGAATTTTGAGGTCACAGGTAGGGTCAAGGTCAGGTCAAACACCTGAAATCGGGCTTTCAGTAGCATGGACTTCAGGACTTCGCAATGGGCGCGTCTCGTCATAAACTCTGTCAAAACGGTGCACAATCCATCATATAAGGCCTACAAGAGTGTCAGCTCCATGTAGGGGTCAGTCAAGCATAGGTCAGGGTCAAGGTCAGGTCAACCGGGTAGGCAAATATCCCCGAAAATCAAAACTGATATTTGCAGCCTGTGACACATGTTTTATGGGTAATTTGGGGTGTAGAACACGATGGTGACATTCATTTTATCATATGTGTACGTGTTTGGCTCAAAAAGTTCAATTTAAGAAATGCATGTATCATAGTCGTGAAGTAGTCACGAGAAATTGCCAAGATTCAGTTCAAGATTTTGGAAAATGCGGAACGATAATCAATAATCGAAGATAGCCATTTGATTGTTCATGGTATTGGCAGTCTAATGGCGTTTACGGCATGTCTGTATGTCTATTCTGTGATTTTATATGATTTTTTGAACATATGCCGTTTTTGGTCGAAAACTCAAAAATCATGACGTCACTAAAACCTCGATATCTCAAAAATTTTCCGACCGATTTTTTTGAAACTTTGTCACAATACACTTCAATCAATTCCCAACAGGTACCCAAAATTTGGCGCGCCTGCGGCGCGCCGTTTTTATGCTATGGCCCGGCGAAAAAAGTGGGGGCGTTTAACGCCCCCCCCCCCCAGCAACTCGCGGGTTATTAATGTAAGCACGAAACAAATATGGCCTAGATATTTATTTGAAGCTATACAGTTATACGTTCATGTTTTATCAGTTTTCGCCGATAGGTAAGTACCTATATCCGGAGATATCACAGCATAACATAAAGGGGGTAACTATTTAACCCCCTCCCAGCGGCTCTTGGGCGTTTTTATTTTAACCCGCGCCCGGCTGGGGGTCCTGGATTTCCACGCCCTGCTGGGGGGTGTTTGAACACCCCCCCCCCTTGTAACTCGGCTCCTGGGCCACGTAGCGATACGCGGAAGGCGGCGTTCGAAAGAGCGTCAAAAAAAAATGACGAAATCACCTCGGTCGATTTTTTGGTCAGGTCAAAGGTCAGGTCACCAGAGGTCATTGAAGGCAAAATTTCGCCGATTTCCAGGTCTAATGTCGAAAATTTCCAAGAAGCCAACGCATAACTCGGGAACCAATAGAACTACAGCGCCGCGGAAAAGCGCATTCGAAGTAGCCCTATTAGCGCCCTTTCTGAGTAATTCTCTCAGATTTGACCTAACGTCAACGGTTTTGCCTGCAGGGGGCAAAAACTGCAAAAATAGCCGATTTTTTCGGAAACAGTTTTTCTGCAATTACTTTTGACCCAAGCCTTGTGCGAGCTTACTTTTACCGGCATCGTGTTCCTCTCGTCAAGACGCATCGAATGAACTATAACTTGACCTTGAAAGGTCAACTTTAAAATTTGACCTCAGGTCAAGGTCATGACCTCACCGGAAAGGGTCATGTTGCATATCAGTTGATCCGTATCGTCGAGCTGAACACATCTAAGGCGTTTTCATCGCTCTAGCATGCCTCTATCAAAAGTTATTCTCGAAAAACTGTTAGATACCATTCGTGACCTAAGATGACCTCAGGGCATAAACAAGGGTCACAGACACCATTTTCATGTTCAGTGTGTCTAAACCACTTGTAATTCGGTGTTTGGGAGTGTTTATAATGTCTGTCGTCCAAAAGAGGCGCATTTCAATTCTCTCCCATAGACTTATAATGGGGAGGTCGCAAAATTGACCAGACCTTAGGTCATTGATATCAAAATTCTGAGATATACATTTTGTACATGCTATTGCTCTTAGCAATCGCTGAAAGTTTCAAAGCGATCGGTCACTCGGTGTAGCTATGACAGACATTGAAACTTTTTTATGAGGTGAGGTCACTTCAAGTGACCTGGTGACCTGACCTTGAATGACCTTGGTCTGAAATTTTCACAACATGTGTAGAATTGATGTATGATAAGGTGTACCAAAAACGGCGGCGCTCCGCGCCGCCGTTTTTGAGATATTCGCGAAAAACCACAAGGGGGGTGTTCAAACACCCCCCAGCAGGGCGCGGGTTAAAATTCGTACTTATAGTGGTTTCGGACATATGGAAGCTGTGGTAGAACCCTTTCTCCTTTGCCAACAGCGTAATGGAATATCAATACGGGCATTTTGCACGTCACGCTGTGGTTATTTCGCTGCCTTCACCTGTCTACAAAGAAACGGCAGCCCCGTTTACATAGGATTTGTTGCCAGATAGTGGAATTCCGATACCGATACATTTATTCCATTCCGCTAGTTCTGACGACCTATCCGGCCTTAGGTCGTCAGAACTAGCGGAATGTGCCTGAAGTGTCTCGTTAGTGGAATAAATGTCTCGGTATCAGAATTCCACTATCTGGCAACGAGTCCTATGTATAAACAGTGCTAATGATCGGCAGCCTGTGAAAAAGAAAGCTGCATAAAAAAATGCCGAGGTGCGTCACAATTCTGATAACCACTCTAAGTATCGCCGAAACCTGTTCACCCAACGCGATAATTACCTACCGTGTTTTCCCGTCACTGGCTACCGAGTGGTACAACCGTGTATTCCGTATCGCCAGCTGCGACTGTGTGCACAGTGCATGGCGTAAACTGCGACTGTGTGTGGCGTAACGTTGCATGAGTTGTAGTTGCAACGTTTTCTTGTCCAGTGAATTGACGGCTATCGACGGGCGTGGCGCCGCGGAGGCGGGCGGGACGATTTGTATTCTCATTTGTGAATTGTGAGAATCATTACCTCGGCGGGATCCGAATGACAGCAAGGGCCACATCGTCTCTGTCCCCGTACTCCCGAGATAGCGTCGGAGGGGCGCGTCTGTGGTGCACCCACGACTATGCATTCTTGGACGATACCGCGAAAACGAAATATTTCCATCGAGAGTTTTCAAAGGATTTCATGCACGAGGCCTTGGCCGAGTGCATGAAATTCTTTGAAAACTCGAGATAGAAATATTTCGTCGCGGTAGAGTCCTAGATATTATTTCCTGTATGTTTCTTAATATCGCTCGTTATCTGCTTAAAAAAGGCCGAAATATGCATAAATAAAATATAGTAACATTAACTACACGTTAGGTACTGAAATACTGGCAGTTCTAATTACTTAACAGTGCAGCAAAGCTTACAAATTTTCTTTAAAACAGAAGCCCTCGATGAAATCAAGCTATCCAAGAAAACCATCCAAGAAAACGTCTCGCGCAAAGTTTCTTGGATGGCTGGATTGCATTGCAAGACTGCATCAAACATACAGGAACAAGATTATGTGTGATCTTTCCAACAATTATTTTAATAATCCCACGACGTCGCTGGACCGCCGCCCCGGTATGGGCTCGGCGCTTACTATATGTGCAGGACGATGTATCCAAGGCCATATATAGAGATGTATCGCTCTCTTGTATTTTTACTACATTTAGCTTCATTTTAGACTCTCCATGAAACTTTCACAAACAATATATAGGTATTAGGTACGGTCGTGGAGACGAATAATTTCAGTAACCAATGTCCGATAGCATTCTCCCAGTGGCCTTCCGTAGATTACCTATGTAACGGAGTGCCATTGCAGGGTAGTAGCTAGCTAACTAGCTAATTTAACCCGCGCCCTGCTGGGGGGGGGGGTGTTTGAACACCCCCCTTGTGGTTTTTCGCGAATATCTCAAAAACGGCGGCGCGGAGCGCCGCCGTTTTTGGTACACCTTATCATACATCAATTCTACACATGTTGTGAAAATTTCAGACCAAGGTCATTCAAGGTCAGGTCACCAGGTCACTTGAAGTGACCTCACCTCATGAAAAGTTTCAATGTCTGTCATAGCTACACCGAGTGACCGATCGCTTTGAAACTTTCAGCGATTGCTAAGAGCAATAGCATGTACAAAATGTATATCTCAGAATTTTGATATCGATGACCTAAGGTCAGGTCAATTTTGCGACCTCCCCATTATAAGTCAATGGGAGAAAATTGAAATGCGCCTCTTTTGGATGAAAGACATTATAAACACTCCCAAACACCGAATTACAAGTGGTTTAGACACACTGAACATGAAAATGGTGTCCGTGACCCTTGTTTATGCCCTGAGGTCATCTTAGGTCACGAATGGTATCTAACAGTTTTTCGCAAATAACTTTTGATAGAGGCATGCTAGAGCGATGAAAACGGCTTAGATGTGTTCAGCTCGACGATACGGATCGACTGATATGCAACATGACCCTTTCCGGTCAGGTCATGACCTTGACCTGAGGTCAAATTTTCAAGTTGACCTTTCAAGGTCAAGTTATAGTTCATTCGATGCGTCTTGACGAGAGGAACACGATGCCGGTAAAAGTAAGCTCGTACAGGGCTTGGGTCAAAAGTTATTGCAGAAAAACTGTTTCCAAAAAAATCGGCTATTTTTGTAGTTTTTGCCCCCTGCAGGCAAAACCGTTGATGTTAGGTCAAATCTGAGAGAATTACTCAGAAAGGGCGCTAATAGGGCTATCGAATGCGCTTTTCCGCGGCGCTGTAGCTCTATTGGTTCCCGAGTTATACGTTGGCTTCTTGGAAATTTTCGCCATTCGACCTGGAAATCGGCGAAATTTTGCCTTCAATGACCTCTGGTGACCTGACCTTTGACCTGACCAAAAAATTGACCGAAGTGATTTCGTCATTATTTTTGACGCTCTTTCGAACGCCGCCTTCCGCGTATCGCTACGTGGCCCAGGAGCCGAGTTACAAGGGGGGGTGTTCAAACACCCCCCCCCCCCCCAGCAGGGCGTGGAAATCCAGGACCCCCAGCCGGGCGCGGGTTAATAAGCATAAGATCTTAGCCAGGTTACTTGAATTCCAACACAATTTTGGAAAAAGTACCTACGCTTCTTCTTTCCTTTCAACACTCGGCACGATCTTATTCTACGTAGATACCCACACGGCTACTGCACTTGAGTCTGGCCTCGAATAGATGAACCACACCTAGCAGTGGCATTAAAAATACTGGTGCGTGTCGTGTGTAGCGTTTATAGGTGGGCAGCGTGATGCGAGTATTTGCTTATCTTTGACAAACCTGGTAGTTAGCGCGTGCAATGAACAACAAAGCAAGCCGATGAGCTTGCCCAAGGGTAATTAGAAGCGAATCCTTGTGAGGCGCGCAAGAAACAGTGGAGTGAGGACGCTGTCTTGGTAACCATAAAACAACCTAGAAGGCTTATGGATTGGACAGGTGCGTGCGCGGCTGCGTGGTAACTGGTAACAGAAGAGCGGAAAATTATCAATCAACCGCACTCACTGGCAGCCATGGCCCGGCCGGGAGCGGTACTGCTGCTGCTCCTGGTGACGTCAGCGGCCGCGGTCCGGTACCGCTGGCTGGACCCGGTGTCCCTCCACAGTCCGGCTGTGCAGACGCTGTCAACTGGATCGTCAATACAATGCGCTATCCTCTGTCACATTCTGTCCGCTGAAGAGTGTGTCGGTCTCATCTACGGGCCAGGTGACGGCACGTGCCGGCTGTTCTCTGGCGACTGCCGCGGTCCGGCCGTCAACAGCTCTCAGCAGACCACTGAACGCTACATGGCCCGGTCCAAATGTCCCGGTAAGCACTGGGGTGATGGTAAAAACGTCCATCATGCACCAACTATCTGTGTGGCGGCTGCATCAGCGACCGACGTGTGGCGTGGGGCAAGACTGCCGCGTACTGTATAAATCTATGAGAATTGACGGTTCAATGTCCTCTTTTTATTCTCTTTGGGAACACGCCTCTGATCTTCCCTTGATTTTAGGACGCACTCTGCACATAAAACAATATCATACCAGCAAACTACTTGGAGTGAGAGCAGAGCGAGAATTTTACGCTTTGATCCTCGCCAGGCGAGGAAGGGTTGATGTAACACTTACCTTCCCCCTCGGCCCTTAAGGTTTTTCACCAATAGCCTTAAAACGTTGGCGCGTAGCGCCGCAAAGTTGGCATACCCTGTATGGCAACCTTTCTACACCTTTTCTAAAAAAAATAACTCTCAGTCATTTCTGGTAAGGTCACCAGATCACAAAACCGGTACAAAGTCAGGGTAAAATTGGGCTAATCGGCGGCAACGGAACGACATAGTATTTCGTTAATAGCGTGAGTGCCGTGGCACGTAGCGCTACTTTCAGACAAGAATTGGGGTAATAATTTGCCACGTGTCCTAAGGGTTTTGAGTTCATTTTTGTCAGGTAAGGTCACGAGGTCATAAAAACCGGTACAAGGTAAAAATGGCACTGAAAATAACTATTTTGCCAATGAAGGAGTTGTTTATCGATTTTATTCAATCTAGCAGAATATGCTAAGCTCACCGAGTGGCATAATCTATATTCCACTTTTTTTCAAATCGGGTGACCTGAGGACAATGCTGAGGTCATCTAGAGGTCACGACAAATTCTAAGACAATTTGTCCGAATGGCTCGAATTGTAAAATATGCTCCATTTCAACGTGTTTGTATTGTAATATCTTCACTTACATCAATACCGTATGATTTTTGTGTTAGCGTGCTGCAAGAACGCCAAGTCGGGTCATTTAATCCTCGCCGGACCTATTTGTTTTCTATGTACAGCCCTCTGCAGACTGGAAGATGAAAAATGGATACGGTGATGATGCCAATCTAAGGGGCGGGGTCTAGCGCGTCTTGCTGTTACGATTTCCGAATGACCGATAGCATAGTATTCGCGTTATTCTCATTTTTGTCGAAAAAAGAATACCTACCACGCAGTTTGCAGAGGGCTGTACCAGCCGGCCGAGGGGGGGGCGGTTACGACCCCCCCCCCTTGAAGTTTCGCCCCTGATGGAGCTAATAGAGCTTCGCGGAAAAAACGAGTGCGTGTGTGCCGTTACGAGACGCAGCGATTGGCATCCGAATTTAAGATTTCAAGTCAACCAGTGACCTCTAAGGTCAGGCTAAGTGGCCCGAGGCGCGGGTCCGATTTTTAGGCAAATAACTTCGCAAAAAACGGTCGCAGAGCCGCGAATTTGGCATCATCGTGTTTGCCTCACTCAGGCACGTCGAGTGGTATACTTCTTGTTGGGGTGAGGTCAACTTAAGGTGTTGACCTCGGGTCACGGTCAGGTCAGAGTCCCCCAGGTCACGAGCTTGGTCGAAGGAGTTCATGTTGCATATCATTCGATTTGGCAGGCCTTCCGAAGTCCATTGGTGTCTTTCCCAGCTTGCTACCTCAATTTGATCAGAAGTTATTGACGAAAAACTGTTATGACCCTAGTAACGTTATACATGACGTCACGCAAGGTCAACAATGCAAAAGTGAAGCCTTTTTACTTGCAAGGATTGCATTAAATCACGATATCGTGTGGTTGAGATAGTTTGAGATCGTTCCCGGCGCAAAAATACCTAGCAGTGTTCATTTTCCCCCTTGACTTATTATAATGGTGAGGTCACGTGACCGACCTGACCTCATGTGACCTTTAGGGAAAATCCGAGGTATATCAAGTTGAGACCTCTGGAGGATACTAGGTCCTGCATGTTTCATTTCCCTGTGAAAACTCCTCTAGCACTGAGGGCGTTGCGAAGTTGCGACACCTGACGACCGTGCAGAGGAGGTTCACTTATGACGTCATAGGTCAGTGACCTGAACTGACCCGAAAATTTAGTTGCTAGTTTGGTAGCTTCACATGTTTCATGAAAGCTTTCAGTTACGAAAGTTGTAAGCCTCAAGAAGGGTGAGAGAGAAGAAACGAAACGTCGTTGGTCGTCAGAAAAAGTAGCTGAGATATGCTCTATTTACCGTTATTTACAGGCACTGGAGCTGACCCATGCGCCTGTCCGGCCGGCTTCAGCCGCTGCGCCGGCCGCTGTCTGAAGCGACTGGACCTGGCAGTCACCTACGCCGAAGCGGAGAGCCAGTGCGCCGCGCTGGGTGCCCACCTGGCCGTGCCCCGTTCTGACGAGGAGAACCAGTGCGCCATTGATGCCGCCGGCGCAAATATCGTCTGGCTGGGGTTTAATGACGTCATCACTGAAAACCAATTCGTGGCCGACGACGACTGCGGCACCGTGCCATCCGATGACCCCTCCTGGGCCGTTGGCCAGCCCAACAATAACATGGGCCAAAGCCACGGGGCCCTGACTCCGCCGGGTGCGATTACCACATGGTTTGTTGGCTGGCACGATGTGCTGCCTACCGAGCTTTTGAAGCCGCTCTGTCAGCTAGACCTCTGCCACCAGAGTCGATGTCAGTGAAGGAGTTCTATCCATACCACAGCCCAATGAAGGAATTCTATCCTATTGTCAATTGAAGGGAATCTATCCTTCCAGAGTTTTAACCCTCGCCCGTATAGGGGGGGGGTCGAACAGACCCCCCCCCCCATGGTTTTTCGCGAATAACTCGCGTAAAAAGCGGCCGATCGCGACGAAACTTTCAGTACCCTCGCGTTAATCAATTTTACACCTACCCTGAAAATTTCATGACCCTGACCCCAATGACCTTTGACCTGTGACCTACTTTTCGAGACCATGTTTGGCCGGAATCGCGATTCGGCGTATGTCGGCTCGCATTAGCCGCGCGTTTGCAGTCTTTTCGTGGTTTCAAGCGTTCAAACATGTGATATGATGTTGCCCCCATGCATTAGGGTGGGTGTCAAGGTCACCCGAAGGTCAGGTCAGGTCATTGACCTTTGGTGACCTCGGTTCACTTTTTCGAGTTTTACATGTTTCTAGGCCAGTTTTTGGAGCTGAATTCGAATTTAGCAACCATATGAACATTTACGAAGTAGTTTTGGTGCCTTCGTAACATGTTACGAAGCTGTCAGAGGCGGTTGACACCTACTAGGAATACCCGGCAGGACCCCTACTGTTTGACCTGACCTGACCTGACCCGACCTGGACTAAATGCATAAAGACATCATCTGTGATCAAAACTAACACGATATTCGTGATCAGCGCCCCGAAAACCCTATAGCAGCTACACTTTACGACGTTCTAACAGGTCCCGATTTTCCCGACTTTTGGGTCATTGACCTGACCTGCAAGGTCAACCAATGACCTAGGACCTTAAAATTAGGTATCATCGGCTTCCTCTCGTCACGGGCAACACGCTCGTTTTTTCCGCGAAGCTCTAGCTCGATCAGGGGCGAAACGGCAAGGGGGGGGGGTCCAACGGACCCCCCCCCCCCCTTATACGTTCGCGGCTGGAAAAACACCAATACGGGCGAGGGTTAAGCAATAAGCAAGTCTTTTGATTTTTTAGATGTCGAAGTCTAAGCAATAGAAAACATCACATAATAACAGGAATTTTATATTTTCTCTATTTCTTATTGCATAGGTATTTAAGGCCTTATCACCAAGGTAAATGTTCAAACCTCATAAAGGATTACTTTGCGTAAACGAATCGTATAGGAATGTTCATTGAATAGTATCAATATCACGAGTAAACAAATAGATTTAGTGCTTGGTCGACACGCTGTCAAAAAAGTAATTGACGACCGTCAAGCAACGTTGACTGTTCAGTGCTCACAGCTTAGTGCTATTCATTTGAATGCCTCGAATGTTTCCCACTAGTTATCTCATTATTCTTCCGATACCATAGCCTACTATGAACGTCAAACCCCTTGAGACCCCACTTTTTTGCGATAATTTTTAAATGCGTCAACTTTCGTTGACAATATTCTGGCAATGTATGTTTCAGAACCTGCCGAAACTTTTATTACTAAGGTATTTTGACGCCAAACGATTATGGAAGGTACTTCTCATTCACTCGTAATGCTAAGGTCAATTCAGGCCCGGGCAGAGGCTTGCGCTCGGCCACACTCGAGCCCCGCCACCAGCGCCATCTGCTCTAAATGCCATCTACCAGCGCCCGCTACCGCTACCAGCTACCGCCCACCATCAAGCCTCAATGGAGCGAGGGACGCGAGTGACCGGTCGCCGGGCAAGGAGCGCCGGAGGGGTAGGGCGGAGCTTAGCGCTGACGTCATCGCGTGGCTCCGCCCCATGAGCGCGTAGCCTCTACCCAAACAGCAGATTCGTTCCGTGAAATTTAACATTACGAGTGAATGAGAAGTACCTTTCATAATTGTTTGGCGTCAAAATACCTTAGTAATAAAAGTTTCGGCAGGTTCTAAAACACACATTGCCAGAATATTGTCAACGAGAGTTGACGCATTTAAAAATTATCGCAAAAAAGTGGGGCCTTGACCATGGGTGGAGAATGTTTGAAAAAGTTACCCCCGGCCGGCGACCGAAAGTCAGAAAGACGATGATGCACAAATATTTGTCAACGGTTATCAACAAACCCCTATTCTGTGGCATGGAACAATGGATGTCTGCCATTACGAGTTATCCAATGTTTTATTTGCAGTGATTTAGCTCGAATTTTTTAATGGACCGATTGACAGAGCCGGGGGCCCACGCTAAGCAGAGCTTGTTGCGTAGGTAGACCCCGAACCCTACCGTCCGATCGCGCAATTCTGGGTAACGGGATAATTTAGATGCCAAAGTTTAACGTGCCCTTCAAAGCCGGACACGGCCTGTCCCACTCAACTGACTTCAGCTGGCTGCGGCTGCTCCCACCAACCGCAGACCATCACCGTCAGGAGTCTCAAATATCGAGCGCCGGAGCGACTCGAACCCGGGCTCTCGGGAGTCCATTGCCTCTACCAACTGAGCTACGGGACAGACTTATGTTATGAACTTTGAGAAAAGCCGTTGGAGAACGCTAAAATCAGAGGAATTTGGCTTTTATTATCTATGGTGATTTTATGATTGAGCTTGCCTAAAACTTGACCAGATTTCTCTGATCACGTTTGTCCCTCTTTCAAACGTCGTTCCGCTTTTCGCCTCGTAGCCCAGTAGCCGAGTTAGAAGGAGCGTGAAACGCCGACCGCTCGACTCAACGTGTTACGATAGGGCCACCACCCTGGCGCGGGTTAAGTTGGAGGAGCCTTGAGCCCCAGCCCCCAACAGCTCGTCCTTCTATCTCACTGGACACTGATATTACCCTCGTCCTCTCTTGTGATGATATTGCAGTGCCATCTTACGATAACGGCCCTTAAATATGATTTAGGGTTGTTAGATGAAACTTGTCGGGCTGCGCGATGAAAAAAAAATTGAGAGCATAGAAGCTCCAAAATGAAAATAAAGTAAATTTTAAAAAACCTTTGAAGGTAGATAAGAATAATGAGAGATTCTTTTATAGGTGGCAGTTTTTCGCATGGAGATAGCTTTTAGGATTTACAAAAGTGGACAAAGTTACCCCGGCCGCGCCGGGGTAGGCTGAAAGTTACCCCGGCCACGGCCGGGGTGGCCGGGGCAGGTTCTCCACCCATGTCTCAAGGGGTTTGACGTCCATAGTAGTCTTCTTTGCTAATGGAGAGGCCGAACGGCTCAGTTTTGTTAACGAGCAGACAAAGAAAAATCATGAACGCTCGAGAACGGTTGCTGTTGCCTCTGTCCTATGACTACTTCTCCACGTCTGCTTTATTGTGTATTAACCAGCATTGCTTACGCCTAAAAAAAGTACCTACCTGGTTGTGTGCAAATTACTTATGACTGCCCCTCTTTTTTCTGAGTGTATTTAGGATTTAGGAAGCCACGAAAACAGCAATGCGGGAATGACACAAAGCGTGCGTGACATTTACTCGTAAGAAGTAGGCTAGGAAATTATTCCTTTTTATCGCATGTTCAATTTCGTTAGTGGCTTGTGCCACTAGGCTGCTGTATGTACATTTGTGTGTCCTTGCCAATGATCTGCCTCGCCATGTGCGCATATTTTTGTGTTTATGTGATAACTGATAACCATGTAACCTATGTTGAAGTTGAACCAGAAAATTACGAACTTGATAACGTTGTCCACATATAGTGAGTGGTTTAGTTTTGATGTCTTGCTGTAAAGTGTAAACCTTCATTCGTCGTATTGCACACGACATCACAGCAACGGGATTCATAGAAAACCGGAAGAGGCGTGCATTAGCAGTAGTTTTGGCAAAAGCTCTCGATGGGATTAGTTCAAGGAGTTTGTTCCCTGCTGCTTATTGATTTTTAGAGTTCTGGAAAATATATGTCTCATGGCAGAAAAACGTGGGAATAAAATCATCTTAACTGTCGCCGGCACTCGGGCCATTTTACGTCCTTCGACGGCACAAGGGGAGGGGGGTTTGGCACGACCCCCCTCGCGTTTGGCCCCTGATTGAGCTAGAGCTTCGGAAAAAAACGAGCGTGTTGTCCTTCACGAGAGGAAGACGATGATACCCGATTTTAAGGTTCTAGGTCATCGGTTGACCTTCCAGGCCAGGTCAATGACCCAAAATTCGGGAAAATCGGGACCTATTAGAAAGTCGTTTAGTGTGGCTTCTGTGGGGTTGTTCGGGGTGCTGATCACGAATATATCGTGCCTTTTCTTAGCCCTCGTTTAGTTATGTATGGTATAAACGATTATTTTATGCTTTCAATGCACACTTATCACCAGCACAGTGACTTGGGGTTACATATAACCAATACCATCGGATTCGGCGTGAAAAATAAGCCATAAAACATGTGTCGCACGCCCATGTAGCAGAAAGTGAGAACCGTGACATTTCGTGACCTGACCTGACCTTGACCCGTACTTAGTATGGCCCCTATACGCACATGGCACCTTCACTAGGTCTTTGAGGTCATTTTTGGTGAGTTACGAGGAGCAGCTATCGATTCCGCTGTCCGTAAGCCTAATCATTCAAAACCCCAAAATTTGACGCTGACCTTGACCCGTACTTAGTATGACCCCTATACGCACATGGTAAGTTCACTAGGTCTTTGAGGTCATTTTTGGTGAGTTTCGAGCAGCAGCTATCGATTCTGCTGTCCGTAAGCCTAATCATTCAAAACCCCAGAATTTGACCTTTGACCTGACCTTGACCCGAAAGTTGATCTCAATCTTCTTAAAATCTTAAGAGTGCTTTGGGAAGGTCTCGTAGAGGCCTTTCGAACGCCGCCACGCGGGGCTCGATACGACCATTGGTTCTCGAGATAACAGGGGGGGGGGGGTCGGATCCGACCCCCCCCCCCCTCCAGGCTGTCGTGGGTACGGAAATAGCCCAGGCGGTGCCGGGTTAACTGTAGATTTGGTGGGCGTTTCAAGATGTCATGTTTTTTGCTCATTTTTACTCGAACATGACCTCAGTTTGACCTCAATAACTCCCGAGATGACCTGTGACTTGAACTTTTGTGTGAAGGTGTCAAATTGATGCCCGAGAAGGTACCCAAAATTTGGCGGCGTGCAGCGCCGCCGTTTTCTCGCTATTTAAGAAAAACCACAAGGGGGGGGGGGCAAAATGCCCCCCCCCATCAGGGCGCGGGTTAATGTTGCTCCCATGCATTAGGTCATATGTCAAGGTCACTGGAAGGTCAGGCTAAGTCATTGACCTTTGATGACTTCGGCTCACTTTTTCGAATTTTATATGTTTCTACGCTAGTTTTTTAGCTGAATTCGAACTTAGTAACCATTTGAACATTTACAAAGTACATAGTTTTAGTGCCTTCGTAACATGTTATGAAGCTGTCAGAGGCGGTTGAAACGTACTACGAATACCCAGCAGGAACACTATTGGTTGAGCTGACCTGACCTGACCCGACTGGTCTAAATGCTTAACCTTCCAGGCGGTGGGGGGCATTTCCCCCCCCCCCTTTAGTTTTTTCGATATATCTCGAGAACCGCTGCGCCGATCGTCACCAAACTTTCAGTACCCTCCCGGGAGTAGCTAGCGCACATGGTGACAAAAAAAATTCCAAAGGCTATGATAGGTTGGCCGCTAATGACGTCAGAGTGACGTCATTTTTGCCATTTTTGACCCAAAAAAAGGTTTCGCGGGAAGAGCTGTCAGGCCTACAGCTTTAGAGATACAGAAAATGTTCCAACATAAAAGGTGTAGAATCAAGAGGGCTACAAAACTGCTATTTCGGTTTTTCGAATTTTTTGGATTTTGACTCCCAAAAATCAAAAAATATATTTTTTTGAAAATAATAGCCGAAAAATCCAAAACGTTTTTTGAATTTCGAAAAAAACGGAATATGTATATGTGATAGTCCCTACCGCCTTCTATCTACATACCAAATTTGAGATCAATACCTCTTTTTTTGGCCAAGTTACAGCGAAAGAAACTGTTCAAAATTGATGACGTCATTTTCAAACTCAATTTTTAGCAATTCTAGACCTCGTAGCGCAAAAAAAGACGACCATTAGACTCCCCGTGACGAGCTGCATCGAATCGATACCCATTTTATGCAAAAATATCAACTTTGAAATTTGACCTTTTTTGACCTGACGTTGACCTGACCTCCACCAGAAAGTGACCTAAACCGTACCTGATGGTCTTATAACCAATACCATTGAGTTGGAAATGAAAAACTGGCCATAAAACATGCATCGCACAACCATAGTAAAGTTGGGTTCATGTGGTGACCCTTGGTGACCTTTGGTGACCTGACCTGTGACCTGACCTGGTATGACCAGTGACCTCTAATAGCAACATATGTACTAGACAACTGACGCCTTATCGCTGATTTTCTGCAAAATGCGTTTTACTCGGTGTTATAGCGTTTTCCCTAGAAGCCCCGTGAACGGTGAAACATTTTATCTTTGACCTGACCTGTGACGTCATCGGTGACCCCGAGGTCAATGAAATTTTGGTATCCTTCGACAAATTTGACAGGGCTATCGAACGCCGTTTGAATTTTCCGGATCCGTCCAGTAGTTTCGGAGATACGAGGGGGGCAAAAAATGCCCCCCCCCCCCCACCGCGCGGAAGGTGGCTGGGAGGCCCACCGCCTGCCGGGTTTAAAGACATCATCGGTGATCCGATAGGCGTTATCACAAGTGTATTCGCGGCCATTGGGGCGACGTAAGAAAAGAAGAAAACAACTGGCCCCAAGAACTTTAAATTATCAAATAGCATGCACCTTTTCCTTGATATGTAGAGAATTTACCATTAATTGTTAGAGAATATTACATTTAAAATCTTCCATTTATGCTTTTTTCATCGTTTGTACAGTATGTTCTTTTACTGAGCTAGAAACGCTAATTAGAAATAGTTCCCGCATCATCAAGAACAATAGGGAAGGCTTGAAGTGAATACAATAATCTAAACGGTTTTGTAATCCATGTGAAGACACTTCTAAAATTGCCTGTAGAAATATTAAAGGCAAAAGTTCAACTTTTTCACAAGACGGATGGCTATAAACCTATTCAACGTGTGACAACTCAGCCGGTATATCGGCGCCTACAGCCCAGCTTTCCCTAGTGACCGATAGAGGCGCTGCTATCGATGTCCGCCCGTGCCGCCTAACGCAAAACTAACATGATATTCGTGATCAGTACCCCGAAAACCCCTTAGCAGCCACACTTCACGACGTTCTAACGTGTCCCGAATTTCCCGACTTTTGGGTAATTGACTTGACCTGGAAGGTCAATCGATGACCTAGGACCTTAAAATCAGGTATCATCTATTCTTTTCATCACGGGCAACACGCTCGTTGTTTCCGCGAAGCTCTAGCTCGATCAAGGGCAAACGCGAGGGGGTCGTACTACTCCTCCCTTCGTGCTCCCCCTTGTGCCGTCGAATGACACAAAATGGCCTGTGCCGGCGAGGGTTAAATGCCAAGCTCCGTGGCATAACATGCCAACAACCTGCTCGGGTACACGCGAAAGGGTTAGACCATTGCCATGGTACTTCTAACAGTGCACAAATCGATATGATTGCGTGTAAATACAGCAAAAGTACCGGGAGAACAGTTTGAAGCATATCGCACTCACTTGCAGTGCAGCCATGGCCCGGCCGGGAGCGGTACTGCTGCTGCTCCTGGTGACGTCAACAGCCGCGGTCCGGTACCGCTGGCTGGATCCGGTGTCCCTCCACGGTCCGGCTATACAGATACTCTCTGCTGAATCGGAGATCGACTGCGGTCTCCTGTGCGAGGGAGCTACTCCTGAAGAGTGCAGCGGCTTCATCTACGGACCCGATGACGGCACGTGCCGGCTGTTCTCTGGCGACTGCCGCGGTCCGGCCGTCAACAGCTCTCAACTGAACACCGAAGGCTACATGGCCAGGTCCACATGCACAGGTAAACTGCAGTAACACATTTATTAGTTTTTGTGTTGTATCCATAAACTATCAACAATTGCTGACACCAGCAAACCTATCATAAAGGAATTGTGATAACCTTTCAGATAGGGATTATAGGGAGCAGGTGGTGGAAACTATAAGACTGATTTTCACAATTCGAACGGCTTTCGATAGCCCCACTGGGGGACTAATATGTGGTCTAATTTCATTGAATTAGCTGAAACCGATGACGTCAAAGATTAGGTCAATTGTCTATTTTTTTCGTCGTGTACATGCCTTCTATTGTGTTAGTAACATAGTGTAAAGGGCACAGTATCGAACATCATCGATACAGCATCGTTTAACTAGACATACTTTGTTAAGTAAGGTCACTTATCCCTCACCGGCCGAGGGGGGGGGGGGCATAGGGTTTTTCGCGATAGCTCCGAACACGCTGGTAATGGAGTCGGAGAGCTGAAACTTGGCACACCTAACCTTTGATTCAGGCCAGATTTTTTTTACACCAACCGCATTTTCAGGTTAGGCCAGAAAGTCAGTTTGGACCCCGTTTGCACGTGCGCACGTGCAGAATGCCGCTTCCAGATCTCAGGAACGGCTGGGCCGATTGCGTTCAAATTTGGCACACCGCTAGCGACCGGTTAGAAGGGCGCTTTGCACAAGCCCCGTTGGAAGTACTCTCTCACCCTTCCGCACGCGCAGGGCTCACTATCTCGCTCGCTCGTTTTTCGCCCAAAAGGCGTTTTACTGGTATGTTAACGTAAAAAGGGTGGATATTCGATGCAGCTTGTCACGAAGAATCTAAAGGTGGTCTTAAGGCCGTGTTACACTGCCGAATTTTGGCCACGACCCTGTCGCCGATCACGTCGTGTAGGAAATCGGCGAACAGTTCACCGACAGAGGCGAACAGTGCGCCGACAGAGCCCGATTTGCAGACAACAGGTGGGGGGCCCCCCTAATCGTTCGCGGGTCAAAGCTGATCCATGATTCGGCGAACATCGCGAATGAATAGCGAATCTGTTGCGAATAGTCGGCGATACCTTGGCAACAAGTCGGCGCACGTAGCGACATGTCGGCGGTGACTCGGCGAGTGTTTGGCGATCATGTTCGTTTATTATAAGTTCGGCGAACGGCCACGAAATTTTCATTTTTCATGAAATATTCGTGGCGGTCGTGACGAACCGTAAAAGTCGCGCGGTGGGCACCGACTGGTCTGCAAAATGCCAAGACCGTGGAAGAAAGATCCCGAATCGATCCGCGACATAGGATGACTTGCATATTCGTGCACATTCGTGTACCAAAATTCGGCAGTGTAACAAGGGCTTTAGTTTTATTCTACTTGGTCTGTATAACGGCTAAAAATTGAGTTTGGAAATTTAACGTCATCAACTTTTATTTGCAACCAGTTTGCCATAAAAAGGGGCTATCGATCTCGAATTTGGTATGTCGGTGGATGACGTTAAGCTCTAAAGCATGCCTTCCATTTTTATATGGTGACATTTTCGTGGTTATAGCGTGCTATATCATAAAAACTAGTTTTTCAATTGTGGGGGTAAAAATTAAAAACTTTACTTTAAAGATCCGACACAGTAGATTATTTTTGTATTTTGGATGGACAGTTTAATCTATTAATTCTGCACTTTTTAGGCTAGACGTTTTGCCTGTACAAACTGCAGGCGTTAGAGTCCACATTCTATTGACTTCAATGAAAGCGTGCGTGTTCAGCTTGTATTAGCGTCTGCCCAGCTCGCGCACTGTGTGTTAGGTTGCCCGGCTACAAGCCAAGCCCCTGCTCCGGTTTTCACGATAACCGAACCATGTGAACCTACCATTAGCTGCTCCCTCACCCTGGCAACATGGCGCCGAATTCATATGACCGACCAAATGGAACGTCAAATGGTTCAGCAGAATGCCGTATGGTTACCCTACATAACTACATTCTTATATTGCTGATTGTGTAATCACATGAATGCTATTTACTTCTGGGAACATGCCAGAGCGAGTTTAACCCGCGCCCCACTGGGGTCTGCGTATAAGACGCCCTACTGGGGGCTATTCATAGCCCCCCCCCTCCTAACTCCGAAACTACTGGGCCGATCGCCAAAATTCAAACGGCGTCTGATAGCCCCGGAAAAACTGTCGAGCGAAACCTAATTTCATTGACCTCGAGGTCACCGATGACGTCACAGGTCAGGTCAAAGTAAAAATTATTAGCATTTTGGCTTGTTCACGTTTTGGGCTCTGGCCGCCGTCTTACAAGTCAGATCAGGCTCATTTTTGGATCACACACTCGGGAACAGATGCTCTAGTTACCCTGAGGGTACCAAACTTGTACTTTGATTTTCAGGTCAAGGTCAGGTCATCACAGGTCACGAAAATATTATATCATGCGTCGGTCACGTGACACATGTTTTATGGTCCATTTAGGTCAGAGATTTCGAATTTGATGTCGTCTGTGTCATTCGAGGTCATTTTGAGTCGAATTTAGCTTATGTTAGGTCACTTTCAGGTCAAAAAAGGTCAAATTTTGAAGTTAAAACTTTTCAATAAAAAGGGTGTCTATTGGATGCAGTTTGAGCTCAGGAACACGATGGTGCTATTTATATTGGCGTACGATATCAAATACGTGCTGAAAAATTGATTTGAAAACTTAATAATTGTGAATTTTTTGCAATAATGCGTAAAACTTTGCCATTTTTGAAGATATTTAGCTAAAACTTGCTAGAGTTAGTCATAATAATGCGTTATATCACATATATTCCGTTTTTTTTTTTTCGAAAAATCAAAAACTTTCTGAAAAAAATGTAAAAATATAAATTTTGGATATTATTATATCAAATTTTCAAAATTCTCAAAATTTCGAAAATCCGAGATAGCAGTTTGATAGCGCAGTCTATTCTGAGTCCTCTCATTCAAAGAAATTGGATCTAGCCTAAAAACTGAGCTCTTGGGAGCGAATGCCGTGGTTCAATGTTTTGCGTCGAAATCGGCCGAACATGACGTCACTCTGACGTCATTTCCGGCCGACCTATAGTAGGTACGAAGTTCAAATTTTGACACAAGGCGTCAAATTGATGCAGCCTAAGGTACTGAAAGTTTGGCGTCGATACGTCAAGCGGTTTGGAAGTTATTGCAGAAAAACGGGAGGGGGGGCTATAAATAGCCCCCCCCCCAGTGGGGCGCGGGTTAACCCGCGCCCTGATGGGGGGAGGGGCCAGGGGGCATTTTGGACCCCCGTGCTTTTTCATTAACCCGCGCCGGACCGGTGCTCTGAGATTCCGCGCCGGGCCGGGGGTGTCTGAACACCCCCCCCCCCTTCTAACTCGGCTCCTGGGCCACGTAGCGACACGTGGTAAGCGGCAATCGAAAGAACGTCCAAAATAAGGACTAAAACACTACGGTCATTTTTTGGGTCAGGTCAAAGGTCAGGTCACCAGAGGTCACCAAAGGTAAAATGCTGACTATTTCAACATTTTGGAAATTGCCAACGGCTATCTCGGGAACCGATAGAGCTACAGCGCCGCGGAAAAGCGCATTCGATAGCCCTTTCACAGACCTTTCTGAATTATGTTCTCAGATTTGACTTCGGGTCAACGGTTTAGCCTCCAGAGTCCAGAGGGCAAAAACTCCAAAAATAGCCGTTTTTACGAAACACGTTTTTTTCGGCAATAACTTTTGACTCAAAAGAGCCATGACAATACTTTTGCCAGCATCGTGTTCCTCTCGTCAAGACGCGTCGAATGCACTATAATTTGACCTCGAAAGGTCAACTTGCAAATTTGACCAAGGTCATGACCTGACCGGAAAAGGTCATGTTGCATATCAGTCGATCCGCAACGTCGAGCCGAACACATAAGGCGTTTTCAGCGCTCTAGCACGCCTCTATCAGAAGTTATTAGCGAAAAACTGTTAGATTCTGTTCGTGACCTGAGATGACCTCGGGGACATAACGAGGGGCCACAGTTGCCATTTTCCGGTTCAGTGTGTCAATTTTACCTATAGTTCGTTTTTTCTAAGTTCGACCCTCACTGTAAACATCTCTTTGGACACAGCACGAGAATTGGTAGCTGAATTACTGAGAAAACTGGTTGGCGCACAATGATTTCGCAGACGATCAATTGTATCAAAATTATTTCTACCTGGCTTCTTTTTCCCAGACTCGCAGCTCGGTATTTGCAGCCCCATAAGGACCGAGGACCTGTCAAGAAGTATAAGTAAACTAATTAATAAATCGCACGGCGTCTACCGAAACAGTATATCATCGGTGTTAGAAACTTATTTTGAAAAAAAATTTTAATTCATATCTCCAATACAAAGTGCGCTAACCAGTTTTCTCAGTAATTCAGCTAGCAATTCTCGTGCTGTTTCCAAAAAGATGTTTACAGTAAGGGTCGAACTTAAAAAAAACGAACTATACATCTCGATGTTTGAGAGTGTCTAGAATAGCGTTTGTGCAAAATAGACGCTTTTCAATTTTCTCCCATTGTCTTATAATGGAGAGGCCGCAAAATTGACCTGACCTTAGGCCACCGACATCGAAATTCCGAGATATACATTTTATAGATAGTGTTTCTCTAATCAATCTCTGAAAGTTTCAAGGCAATCGATCATTCGGTGTAGCTATGACGAGCATTCTTATTTTTTTCTGAGGTGAGGTCACTTGGCGTGACCTGGTGACCTGATCTAAGGCGACCTGGGTCTGAAATTTTCACAACATGTGCGGAAAAGATGCATGAACAGGTGTGCCAAAAAACGCTCCCCCTCCCCGGCACGCCGCGGGTTAATAGCGAGAAAACGGCGGCGTGCAGCGCTGCCAAATTTTAGGTACCTTCCCGGGCACTAATTTGACAGCTTCACACAACATTTCAAGTCACAGGTCACCTTGGGTCAGGAGTTATTGAGGTCAAACTGAGGTCATGTTCGAGTAAAAATGAGCAAAAAAAAAACATGCATCTTGAAACGCTCACCAAATCTATACAGTTAACAAGCAATTTTAAAATTTTTCATGTGGTTGTGTAGAGAAAAGACGGCGCTACAAAACTGCTTTCTCGAATTTTCAAAACTTTGGGACTTTCACCCCACTCGAAGAAAAATACTTTTTAGAAAAACTAGAGCTGGAAGCCTGATTTTTAGTATAGCTGCTCCTCTATTCTTTTTTGATGTCCATTGCAAATTTCAAGTTTCTGTGTTTTATGGTTTCGGAGATATGACCTTGTTTTTTTCAGGTCATGTCATGACCCAAATGACCAATTCCCAACATCTTGCGTCGGCTATGGGCCTTGAGAGCTTTTGACACCTTGATTTCGGCCTTTTTTGCCAGTCTTACCTCCCACCTATCATGGAACATGTTGTTCGACGATGTACAGATGTCAAGGTCAGGGTCAATGTCAACCTAGGTCATCTAAAATAATTGCGTTTTAGGCAAGCTGAACTTACTTTTCGTGAAGTTTTTTGACTGCATTTTTGGTAAAAGCTTCTCAGATCATGATTTCATGTAATATAGATGTTACAGGCAAAGTGAAAACTCGGGCATTTTGCAAAATGCCTAGGCAATTTGCAAAATGCCTGACCGGCTAGGTATTTTGCAAAATGCCCAGGCAATTTGCAAAATGCCTGACCGCCAGGCATTTTGCGAAATGCCTAGGCAGTTTGCAAACTGCCTGACCCACCAGGCATTTTGCGAACTGCCTGGGGAGTTTACAAAATGCCTGGCGGGTCAGGCATTTTGCAAAATGCCTGAGTTGTGATTGATTTATTTTACCGTTTTTGTTTACCACAGGCGTTGACCATGTCGCTCCCACGTGCCTGAGCCCCAAACAGATTCAATATTTACGAATATACCCACGTCTTGCGCCACTTCCATCGAGATGGAACCTCTACTGAATGGTATAGATTGAGCCAACGTCTCCCTATAATTTTCGTATACGGAGTTGTAGCCGTTCGTGTGTAGGAATGCTGCGATGGGGCGCGGAGCATGGCACAGAGAAACATGGGCGCGGAAAAACGCGGCGACCAGCCGAATATTGACCCGACATTCTTCGTTTCCCGTGCTTATTTACATCACGGCAAGAGAGGGCCGCAGCGACACGGGGTTGCCAGCGATCGATAGAGCAGAGACAAGCGTATCCAATAAACATTTTTGTTAATCACGTGTCACGTGGAAAGAAATGGTTTATATCTTGAGAAATCAGCCATTTTTGGTACATTTCAGGAAAAACTGCATTTAAAAAAAACAATGGCAATGCATTGGAAATTGGAATGAGATGAGATACATTCCATAGACAACAAGAACATGTGGCTTTTCCGCTTTTCCAGAAAAGCAAGTTTTTGGTCATCCACGACCCACGTGCACACCTTTGTAATAAAAAGACGTTTAGAAATTACAAGTTTTACATGCAACGGGCATGTTCATCTTTACACAGTCACAATGCATTGATAATGTAGACGTGTGGCTCGCCAACCAAGCTACCATAAATCGAAAGAACATTCTTTTCTGATCAATATCCACACAAAGTATTTTTATAAGTATTTATAAGTATTTTTATAAGTAAATTTGCAACGCAACCCCTTGGAAAGCACAAGAGATCGTTTCAGGCAAGATAAAAACATCTCCATTATGAACTTCAATATCATGATATGTATTTTAATAGAACCGTCCGGAGTCGGAGTTGGAGTCGGAGTCGGAGTCGTTTTTTGAAGCCGGAGTCGGAGTCGGAGTCGGAGTCACCCTAAAATCCATCGACTCCGCAGCCCTGATTTCCAGAGCCATCAAGGCTCTGAGAAACATAACCGTGTTTAACGCGTGTGTTTACCGATAAAACCGCGCCGGGCGCCCGGTAGCCGGCGCAGCGGCCGGGCCGCACGCGCTGCCTGGGGCTCAGTGACATTGAACTCGGCAGCGCTACCCGGAGAATGTCTCACTGTGTGTCCTCCCACTTGGTGCGTATCGCTTGTGATTAACCCCTGTTGGCGGCACTTACAATGATGCTTACGCATCGTCGCTGGTGTGAGTTCGATGTCAGGCATTTTGCAAACTGCCTGAGAAAATAATTTCAGGCAGTTTGCAAAATGCCTGGTGGGCCAGGCAGTTTGCAAACTGCCTAGGCATTTTGCAAAATGCCTGGCCGGTCAGGCATTTTGCAAATTGCCTGGGCATTTTGCAAAATGCCTAGCCAGTCAGGCATTTTGCAAATTGCCTAGGCATTTTGCAAAATGCCCGAGTTTTCACTTTGCCTGTAACATAGACACATAAACAATCGGTGCACACATCAGTGTACACACAGACACACACAGACATACAAACACATATCATTCACCTTGACCTAACTTGACCTGAAATGACCTCAGCAGCAAAAACCTGGTCGGGTAGTGTGACAAAGAGGTTCTAGCTGGCTTGGCACCAGAAAACGGCATCGTCATCGGTATATGATAAGCAGCGCACTTGATATCCAACGGTGACCCAAAACAGCAACATTTTTTAGTTTGACCTGACCTGGAAGGTCAATGACTGACCCGAGAAGGTAAAACTGGGTATCATTGGATTTGCCTCTTCCCAAAGAATCTTTTTGGTCTTACCACGAAGCTCTTTCTCCAACAGGAACGAAATGGCGCGGGGGGGGGGGTGGCAACCAGCCCCCATGTGCGTTCTAGGATGGGAAAATGGCATGTGCTGGAGAGGGTTAGCATAAGCCCTATGGGCGTTGCATGGAAAGAATGGGAACAAAAGTCGGCAGTGCCCCCCTCCCCTAATTGAAGGTGTTCCGCCGCCACTGTGTACGAGTGCAAAACGATAAACATATTACACCTTATGTACAAAACGTCATCATGCTCCGCCGTTCCTCATTCCTGCTCTGTGAGCTCCGTTACAAAGATAGATTGGAGCTATAGTGACGCTGATATCTATTTTTCTGTATCTTCATGTAGGCGCTGTTCGATAGCTTAGAGCATTTAGGATTAGGTGAACGCACTTTAGTGAAAATGACGTGGGCATGCAGCCCCAAAAAACGTGATAGTCACACGTGATTTTTCAATCAGCTGTACAGTTCCTATGCGACGTCAATGTTGATGGATTTTACCGTTTCTTTTTCAGGGAACGTATCCGATCCCTGCGCCTGTCCGGCTGGCTTCAGCCGCTGTGCCGGCCGCTGTCTGAAGCGACTGGACCTGGCAGTCACCTACGCCGAAGCGGAGAGCCAGTGCGCCGCGCTGGACGCCCACCTGGCCGTGCCCCGCTCCGACGAGGAGAACCAGTGCGCTGACTCCATCGCGGGAACGTCATTAATCTGGCTGGGTTTTAACGACGTCGTCACTGAAAACCACTTCGTGGCTGACGACGGCTGCGGCACCGTGCCATCCGATGGTCCGTCCTGGGCCATAGAACAACCTCATAACTTCAACGGCCAAAGCCATGGAGGCTTAGCACCATTGATTTCTGACAACCTGGCTCCGGGGTGGCACGATTTTCTATCCGCTGATACCTTAACTCCTCTCTGTCAGCTTGTCTACTGCTATGATAGCCAGTGCCCCTGAAAAAAAAATGGGTTGGGTTAGTCTGTGTATGATGCAAAGGCAAAAAAAGAGGCAAAAATAGCACGCAAGAAGACAACAAAAAGATGAGATATCATGAAAGTTACTTTACTTTATCTTATTTCACACTTGAATAAAGCTAGTGCAAGTTGTATTCTTGTGTGTGGATGTGTTGCTTCCATTTCTGTAGGGTGTTGAAATAGTCTCTCGACGAAACGCGTCCACCCGAATGCGTTGTGTCTGTCTCATAATAAGGGCTTATCTCTAATAAATGTATCTTTCTAGGACCTAAGGGGCTGGTGATGGTCACAGCGGCTCAGTTGTAAATAAATAAATGATCTACATACTAGAACCAGTTCATGTACAGGTCTCGTGGGTTTTAGTTACGGAGCGAGCGAAGCGAGCGTAGTCTTTCCTTAGATTAACGGAAAGGCCGGCCGTGGTCACGATTCTGCGACGCTTATATCTCAGCAACCACTTGACCGATTTACATGCGGTAATTTTTGTAGGGTAGCTTCATTCCTTCTACCAAGTATTGGACTATTCCCGATGGATGTGGGTGACCCCTTATGCACGTGCCACGTGCAAAACGAAGAGGTGTCACTTTTGTAATTGTTGCAATATCTCGGTAACTACTTGGCCGATTGCGCTGAAAGTTGGCATGTAGGTAGGGTAGGCACCCACTAGGCACTGCATATCCATGTGCCACAGTTGGGGTGCTGCTGCACGTGCGCACGTGCAGGGGTCGTTACTCGTTTCCAGATCTCGAGAACGGCTGGACCGATTGCGCTCAAATTTGGTACACGGTTAGGGACCAGTTAGTAGGGTGCCGTGCACAAGTCAGTTGGGACTCATTTTGCACGTGCGCACGTGCAAGGTGCCGCTTCCAGATCTCGAGAACGGCTGGGCCGATTGTGCTCAAACATGGTGTGTCAAAAGTGGAAATAGCCGCCCGGCTTTAGTTCGCCAGCCTTGTCAATAGATGGCAGTACCACAATATGGGCAGCGGATCGTGCAATTGACGTCAAATTTTCGTTATCTGCTAAGAATTGAATGGCGGATCTTTTCATGCAAGAATCAAGTAAATCGGTCCACAACTTTTCTAGCAACAGAGATATGAAGTCAAACACCCTGCCAGAGCGGCGGCGCGGCGGCCGGCGGCAGCCGTTACGCGCCGCCTGCACACAGAAAAATATTGACACCGTTAGCGGTGTAATTGCACAGTACATATCTGAGCACTTGAGGAAAGTTAATTTAGTCCCTTCCCCGCTTAAATTACTCGCGCTTCCAAATGAACACCAGGAAGAAGGTAATAGAACACTGTTAGGAGGGTTGGGTGTTTTACTACATGTAGCAAAACACCCAACCCTCCTAACAGTGTTCTATTACCTTCTTCCTGGTGTTCATTTGGAAGCGCGAGTAATTTAAGCGGGGAAGGGACTAAATTAACTTTCCTCAAGTGCTCAGATATGTACTGTGCAATTACACCGCTAACGGTGTTAATATTTTTCTGTGTGTGGAAGACTGGCGGCGCTGAACGGTTCCAACTTGGCACTACACTAAAACCTGTTAACTGCTTGGAATGGTTATTAAAGCAAAATTTTCATTCAAGTGAGGAATAACCAAGGGCAGGAAGTATGTATGCTTGTGTGCGTACTATGTAAGCCAAGAAACTGCATTAGCAGATACTCGCTAATATTAGATCCAGCCAAGTCCAAACGCATTCCAGGTGATGTGTTTCTGATGGGTCAGCAATATTTATCGTTCGAGGGCGGATACAGTTTTAACAATGCAAAAATATTTTTGCACAGCTCTATTCCTTGAATAATTCTCTTCAACGCCTCATTCCTAGTTAAGCGAATTAGCCTACCCTGGTTGAATAAATAAGGCGATTTCGCCACAAGGTCGGGGAAAACCGACCGAAAACGGCCGCGCTCAACGTTAATTTGGGTATGCAAACTCTTAAAAACTCGCATTGGGCGGGTAGGGTTTCCCAGGTATTGGCTCCAAAACACCGTATTCGGCTCCCGAATACGTCCAAGTGACCCACCTCGTTCCTAGTTAAGCTCTAATTAGATCAAGTGACTCATAGGGAGCGAAAAAGCGACAAAAAGCATGAATTTCCCTATGGCGGCGGGCTGCCGGGTTGCCAGACGGCGCACCGGCTATTTCCACTTTTGACACACCATGATTTGGCACATCGCTAGAGACCGGTTAGTAGGGTGCCGTGCACAAGTCAGTTGGAGGTACCCCCTCGAAATTTCGCACGTGCAAGGCCCACCCTCTCGCTCGCTCCGTTAGTCGCCCCAAAAGGCGTTATACTGGTGGTAGGTTTTGCAGTTTGCACCTAAAAAATTAGTGTACCTACTTCAGGCTATATCTTCGTCGTCTTAAGCTTTTGTGTGAAGATGCGAGATCGACTTGTTGGTTCAAAAGCCGGCCACGATCGTGTAAAATGGCTTCATCGTAGATCGATTAGTTTCTGAGATATAACCGGAAACGTAAAAGTGCAAAACCTACAGCTTAATCTCGCGAGAGCCGTAGGTAAGTACATATGATTGTTTTCTGTTGGTTTATTTATCAGAAGGGTCCTTTCGTCGAAGGTGGTTTGAAATAAAATATTGCGACCAGATGAGATCGGCCCGATTCTAATACATGCCTTTTCATGGGGGCTGGTGTTTATGTATGTGAACTGTGAAGAGAATCTGACCAGATCAATAGTGCATCTGCTAAATGAGTCATTCCCGTCAGTGTCTTCCTGGCGTCGACAGTCCTTCGGCTAACCATTATGCACATACTAGAGATGTCAATCGGATACCAACTTTTTATTAACTCAAGCCAATACCAACGTGGTATTTGGCATTTTAACCCTCGCCGGACCTATTGGTTTTCTACATACGCGCCGGCCGAGGGGGGGGCGGGTACGACCCCCCCCCCCTCGCCGTTTCGCCCCTGATGGAGCTAGCGCGTCGCAGAAAAAACGAGCGTGTGCGCCGTTACGAGACGCAGAGATTGGTACCCAATTTTAAGGTCCTAGGTCAACCGGTGACCTCTGAGGTCAGGTCAAGTTCCCCAAGGTACGGCTCAGTTTTTGGTGAATGACTTCGCAAAAAAACGGCCGCAGAGCGCCGATTTTGGCAGCATCGTGTTTGCCTCGCTCAGGCGCGTCGAATGATATACTTTTTGTTCGGGTCAGGTCAACTTGGGGTGTTGACCTCAGGTCAAGGTCATGTCAGCAACCCCAGGTCACGAAGTCGGTCGAAAGAGGTCATGTCGCATATCATTCGATTCGGCAGGTCTTCCTGAGTCCATTGGTGGCTTTCCCGACTCGCTAGCTCAATTTGATCAAGAGTTATTGACGAAAAACTAATATGACCTCTATGACGTCATAAATGACGTCACGCAAGGTTAACATTGCAAAAGTGACGCATCTAACCTTGCAAGGAGTGCATCAAATCACGATTCTGTGTGCTTGAGATAGTTGGAGATCGCTCCCGGCGCCAGAATAGCAGTTTATTTTTCCCCATTGACTTAAAATGGTGAGGTCACGAAAATGACTGACCTCATATGACCTTTAGGAAAAATCCGAGATATACAAGTTGTGAAACTCATAATGGATACTAGATCCTGCAAGTTTCATTTCCCTGTGACATCTCCTCTGGCAGTGAGGGCGTTGCGAAGTTGCGACGTCTGAAGACCGTGCAGAGGTTCTATTATGACGTCATAGGTCAGTGACCTGACCTGACCCAAAAAATGCATTTGGTGTCCAAAGATCCGGCTTGTATCAAAGGTCAGGTATGCCAAGTTTCAGCTCTCTATCTCCAGCGTGTTTGGAGCTATCGCGAAAAAACCCTATGCCGTCCCCCCACCCCTCCTCGGCCGGCGAGCTAATGCATTTGGTATTTTGTTGGTATTTTGATTCCACACATATGAAAAAGAGCCTGAAATTTTGGTAAAAAGTTGGTACCTATTTCCCTTAACCCTCGCCCTGGCAGGGCATTTTTCATAACACGGCCTGGCAGGGGGGGGGGGGTTGATGCGACCCCCCTCGCGATTGGCTCCTATGGCACCTAGAAACACCAAATTTGGTAGGTAGGTGAAACCTCTGGAGTTCTCGCCCCTGTGCAGATTTGGTTGCTGTAGGTCAATATTTAGGGGGATTTTGAGGGATATAAATGTAAAAATTCCGCTAAAAACAGGTCAAACGTTTTTCGCTTATAACTTTTGATCTAATTAACCCATTTACGCCCTTCGTTGCGTTTTCGCAACGCAAACAAGCGTCGACGTGATCGAAGCTTGAGAAGTGTGTAAAAGAGACTAACCGATGAGACAAGTTTCAGCGTGTGTAGCATGGTTGTGCGCATGATGCTACGCAGTTACAAGTCTGTGCGGCCGGTAAGTTCCTGCCTAGAGCTCCCAGAGGGAAGTCAAAGGTTTTGTGAGTGATGACGTCACGAAAACCAAGATAAGTAGGCTAAGTACTTAATAATATCGTAATGAAAATTGTGTAAACATATTCTGCAGAGTCCCTACAATAGCGTAGATATGCATTTTGTTAAGAAATAATGCTACAAAAAGGGTTTGTGACTATTTTCAAATATGACTACGGTCGCGTTGCGGGAACGCAACGAAGGGCACATCGGAAAGACAGCGGTGTTGCGAAAACGCAACGATGGGCACATTGGCAGAGTAGCGGAAGTATGAATATCAACAATAGACTTCACTCGTGCTACGCTGTGGGTTCTCTCTTTCTCTCCCCCATCTTCCTCCCTCTCCTCCTCGTTCCCCAACCCTCTCCCTCCCTCTCTCTCTCCCTCTCTCTCTCTCTATCTCTCTCTTTCTCTCTTTCTTTCTCTCTCTCTCTCTCTCTCTCTCTCTCATTTTGTAGCCAGAGGCTGTAGCGGCGGAACATCTTCAATTAAGGGGGGGGGGGGGGGCACTGCCGACTTTTGGTCCCATTCTTTCCATTTCCATTTCCATGCAACGCCTATAGGGATAATGTTAAAATGGCAAAATGAAGGGGGCACGGTGCCCCGGTGCCCCCTCCCCCCCCCCCGCTCCGCCGCCTATGCCATGAGGGACGTGTATAGGTATGTTTAGTGCAAGGTGCGTTCGCACGTAAAATGTTACGACACATTTCATATTTGCTGGTTCAAACAGCCACAAACACTCCTTTCTTTTTCTCTCGCAGATTATCGGCCTCGGGCTGTTCGTTCACTAAGCAATGCGTTCCCATGCATCTGAAAATCGCATGGTAGGCATCAAACGGTCGGCATCAAACGGTCGGCGATGCTAACGGAGCTGAGAGATAATTAGGTCCTTTGGAAATTGGATCTACTATGTACATTGTGCATATGTAATGAATAACGGGGATGTATTCTTGTATCGCAGGCGACAGATGGGCATCGCTATTCTCTGGATAGAATCTGCTGACTACCAACATTTACGTTAGAAAAGATAACTGAGTTTCGGCAAATAGTGGGATAGGCCCCCTCTGGGGGTAGCTGAGCCCATCGGCAGGGGTAATGAGGGCGGACCTGGGAAAATAATAATTGTTAGGATTCATAACTTGCATAGATTCATAAGCTGCTTGATGTGGAGTATACGCTTGTTTTCTTACTTTGATAGGCTTTTTATCTAATCAGACCATTTTTAGAGCTAGCAGGATTATTGGAATTAGGGGAGACATTTGTCTGACCGGACACGGTTAATCGTAGACTGGAGACTGAGCCCAGCCAGTGGGCAGGCCACCCATGACCCACCCTCTTCCCCCCTCCCAAGCACTCGCTGCACCCGGCTACAGGCGCGCTCCTATGTGAGCTGCCCGATTGCGATATACGTTGCCGGTCCAGCCCGGAACAGGGGGTTGAGGCGTGGAGGAGGATTAAACTATCCTGAAGATGGAAAGGACGGATTGACGTCGAATCACCATTCTGTCCTGGCATTGTCTCGAGAAAGAGGTTATATGTGAAGGTCGCTGAGAGTGGGGCCATGAAAATTTTGGATTAGGTGTAAACATGATAAACTGGGAGTCGATTTGTTGTGATGCGCTATAACGCCTTACGCGGGTAATTTGTTAGAGCCGGATCGGTCCTTCTTTTCTTTTTGCTGAGAGTGGGTACGACTAACCTGCAATGGAATTTAACTTTACTCCTAGGAGGGTGGTTAACAATGATTGCGGATATACGCGCATACGTGAGGCACTGGTTTACTCCCAATCCTCCGTTTAATTGTATTCAGTGTGGGGTCTGATAGGTGGGGGTAATGTCTCTGTCTAGCTTCCAAAAGAAAGCATCACCCTGGATACGTGTCGACCACAACTTTAAATGAACAGCAATGGACAACGTAAATGGTTGATAATGACCGTGTTGCCATCTCCCCGTTCGCGAATCATGAAGTTATGCTTCCTCACTGAGGCTCTTAGGCGGGTTATAAAGCATGACGGATGTGGGTTCCGCATTTTCAAGCAATAGTTGTCAACAGTTGATTGATGTTTTGTCAAAACATATTAGCATATACGGCAGTTCAGTGTACTTTATGTCCGTCTGATGTGCCCGTCGTTGCGTTTTCGCAACGCTGATGGCGCCCGGTGTGCCCTTCGTTGCGATTTCGCAACGCATGTTTTTTACGTTTTTCTCGAAAAACTTTTGCTGCAGGCGAAAATTATTTTCGATTCCATGCAAGGCCCTGGTAGGAGCATAACATATTTTGATTTCGTCGATTTTCATGATGGTCAATATTCCTGGGCATAAATGGGTTAAGATAGAGAAAACAGAAAAGCACCAGTGAACTCAGCACGTCAAGGCGCGTCGAATGATATGCAGTTTGGCTTGCTTAAGTGTGCTTACTGTTTTTTTTCTTAATTTTTAAGTAAACTTTAATTAATTAATTAAGTTCAAGTTAACCAAATTGTATCATATCGCATATCCTTCGATTCGGCCGATCACTAGGAACACAATGACACTATTTTTTAAGCTCTAGCGTCATTATGTGCCAAGTTATTGGCAAAAACGTCATTTGACCTCAGCTGACCTCATTTGACCTGACCCATGGATAAGTACATCAAACAAAGAAGCACTACGTGACCTGTTGTTAATTACTATGGTTTCAAAGCACAAAAGTGATGGAACAAAGCGGATATCTCCAGTATTTTCCGAATTTAGTATTTTCCTATAGGCTTAACATTACGACGTAATGACCTCTAACTGACCTCAGGTCAGTGACCTCAAAAAACCCGAACTATATGCTATACAACTCGGGGAAATTAGCACATCCTGAAAGTTTGAAGGAAATCAGTCCAAAACTGTGAGTTGGAGAGGTGCAAAAAGAAAATTGAAATTTGACCATGACATTGTACCGGTTTTTCTGCCCTGCTGACCTGATCCAAGGTCACCTGGACTTGAAATTTTCAGGTCATATGTAAAAAGGTTGCCCCATAGGCTGTGCCAAATTTGGCGGCCTCACCCTTCTTGAGGCTTTTGAACTTTCGTAACTGGAAGCTTTAATAAAATATGTGGTATTACCAAACATAGCAACTGAATTTTCGGGTCAGGTCAGGTTACTGAACTATGACGTCATAAGTGAACCTCCTCTGCACGGTCTTCAGATGTCGCAACTTCGCAACGCCCTCAATGCCGAAGGACACCGTTCCGTGCTTCTATCCTCAGGATACTGAAATCCTTCTCCTCCACGCCGCACCCCCCTCCGGGCTGGACAGGCAACTTTATCTCATGCGGGCTGCTCCCTTGGAGCGGCACCGCTGCTCCCGAGGGAGCGCACCCCGTAGCCGGGTGCAGTGAGTGCCTTGGGGCTGGGTGGCCTGTCCTCTGGACGGGCTCAGCCCCGGCGACTTACTAGGGTGCCTGCCCAGACCAATGTCTCCCCCTATACCCTATCATCCTCCCGGCTCTGAAATGGTCTCATTGGACCGAAAGGGCCTAACACAACAAAACAAAACAAACAAAATGCCGAAGGAGCTTTCACAGGGAGATGAAACTCACAGGACCTAGTAACCTCCAGAGGTCTTACAACTTGTATATCTCGGATTTTCCCAAAAGTTCACATGAGGTCAGGTGAGTTACGTGACCTCACCATTAAAAGTCAACGGGGAAAATGAGAACTGCCATTTTGGCGCCGGGAACGATCTCAAACTATATCAACCACACTGTACCAATACCAGTGCACCAATACACTGTGCTCGTGGTAAAGAGCTCACATCCGCTAGAGTCTGGCGCGGTAAATAATGTCCTGAGTGATGATGCCATGGATAAAGGAATAGATGAGGGGCTTTCATCCATAATCATTGATTATGTATATACTATATGCACCTACATCATCATGTATTTGTTTCATAACTACCTCTTGTTTTCAGTAGCGGCGGAACACTTCCAGGGGTGGATTTTTATATTAAGTTGGGGTTGCACGTGCAACCCCAACTTTGAATTGTGCAACCCCAACATCGGTTTGTGCAACCCCAACTTTACAACTGAAATAAATCGGCGGGCGACTCGAATGGTGCCGCCCCCATAACCCTGAGCCATCCCAAAACTCTATGCCACCCGTTGACTTGGCACCATCTTTCAAAAAAGCCCTACCCATCATGTAGGCAATAGTCAGTCACCCCTCAACTATCTAGTGTAGTTGCCGCCTCCTCAGACCTCAAATGTAGGTGCCGCTCCCTCGAATGTAGATGCCGCCCCCTCGAATGTAAGTGCCACCCCTCGAATGTAGGTGCCGCCCCCTCGAATGTAGGTGCCGCCCCCTTAAATGTAAGTGCCGCCTCCTCGAATGTAGGTGCCGCCCCCTCGAATGTAGGCGCCGCCCATTAAATGTTGGCGCCATCCCCTCGAATGTAGGTGCCACCCCCTCGAATGTTGGTGCCGCCCCTCAAATGTACCTAAATGCCGCCCCTCGAATGTAGGTGCCGCCCCCTCGAATGTAAGTGCCGCCCCCTCAAATGTTAGTGCCGCCCCTCCCTCGAATGTAGATGCCGGTCCTCCTCGAATGTAAGTGCCGCCCCCTCGAATGTAGGTGCCGCCCCCTCGAATGTTGGTGTCGCCCCCTCGAATGTAGGTGCCGCCCACTCAAATGTAAATGTCGCCCCTCGAATGTAGGCGCTGTCTCCTCGAACGTAGGTGCCGCCCCTCAAATGTTAGTGCCGCCCCCTCGAATGTAGATGCCGGCCTTCCTCGAATGTAGGTGCCTCCCCCTCAAATGTTAGTGCCGCCCCTTCGAATGTAGGTGCCGGCCCTCCTCGAATGCAGGTGCCGCCCCCTCAAATGTTAGTGCCGCCCCCTCGAATGTAGATGCCGGCCCTCCTCGAATGTTGGTGCCGCCCCCTCAAATGTACATACCTAAATGCTGCCCCTCAAATGTAGGTGCCGCCCCCTCAAATGTTAGTGCCGCCCCCTCGAATGTATATGCCGGCCCTCATTGTAGGTGCCGCCCCCTCAAATGTTAGTGCCGCCCCCTCGAATGTAGATGCCGGCCCTCCTCGAATGCAGGTGCCGCCCCCTCAAATGTTAGTGCCGCCCCCTCAAATGTTAGTGCCGCCCCCTCAAATGTTAGTGCCGCCCCCTCGAATGTAGGTGCCGGCCCTCCTCGAATGCAGGTGCCGCCCCCTCGAATGAAGGTGCCGCGCCGCCCCCTCAAATGTTGGCCCCGGCCACTTATGCATAGGTGTCATCGGTCATCCCATAAAATGTAGGTGCCGTCCCTTTGAATGTAGATGGCACCCCCCAGGGTGTAGTTGCCGCCCCCTAAGGCCTTAGTTGCAGTGCAGCCCCCTCAAATGTAGGTGACACCCCCTAAGTGTAGGTGCCAGCCCTTGAAATGAAGGTGCCTTTCCCTCACATGTAGATAGATGCCCCCCCCCCCCCATGCGTGGGTGCCGCCCCTCAAGTGAGGGTGCTGCCCATAAAATGTAGGTGCCGCCCTCTCTAAGTGTAGGCGCTGCCGCCTCAAGTGCAAATGCCATCGCCGCCCCCTCTAATGTAGGTACTACCCTCCTCTCAAGAGCTTGAGCTGTCAAGTGTCACAAGGCCGTATAGAGCTGTCGGACATGCAAAAATGACCAGTTAAAAAATCGTGGATTTCGATTCCTGGTGCGCCGCTCACCGCTCAGTGGGGGGTGGGGGTGGTGCCCAGTGGAGGTCGCAGGGGGGCATCAGGGCTATGGCCCCCCAAAGACAAATCAGGGGCCATCATATAATTTGCCCTCTTAACCCTCGCCGGCCGAGGGGGGGTGGACCCGCCCCCCCCCCCATAGGGTTTTTTTTCGCGATAGCTCCGAACACGCTGGCGATAGAGAGCTGAAACTTGGCATACCTGATCTCTGATCCAAGCCGCATCTTTTGACACCAACTGCATTTTTAGGTCAGGTCAGGTCACTGACCTATGACGTCATAAGTGAACCTCTGCACGGTCTTCAGATGTCGCAACTTCGCAACGCCCTCACTGCCAGAGGAGATTTCACACTTCACAGGGAAATGAAACTTGCAGGATTTGGTATCCATCATGAGTCTCACAACTTGTATATCTCGGATTTCTCCTAAAGGTCATATGAGGTCAGGTCATTTTCGTGACCTCACCATTATAAGTCAATGGGGAAAAATGAAAACTGCTATTCTGGCGCCGGGAACGATCTCCAACTATCTCAAGCACACAGAATCGTGATTTGATGCACTCCTTGCAAGGTAAGATGCGTCACTTTTGCAATGTTGACCTTGCGTGACGTCATTTATGACGTCAAGGTCATATTAGTTTTTCGTCAATAACTCCCGATCAAATTGAGCTAGCGAGTCGAGAAAGCCACCAATGGCCTCAGGAAGACCTGCCGAATCGAATGATATGCGATATGACATCTTTCGACCAACTTCGTGACCTGGGGGTGCTGACCTGACCTTGACCTGAGGTCAACACCCTAAGTTGACCTGACCCGAACAAAAAGTATATCATTCGACGCGCCTGAGCCAGGCGAACACGATGCTACCAAAATCGCGGCTCTGCGGCCGTTTTTTTGCGAAGTTATTCACCAAAAACGGAACCGTACCCTGGGGCACTTGACCTGACCTCAGAGATCACCGGTTGACCTAGGACCTTAAAATCGGGTACCAATCTCTGCGTCTCGTAACGGCGCACACGCTCGTTTTTTCCGCGACGCGCTAGCTCCACCAGGGGCGAAACGGCGAGGGGGGGTCGTACCCGCTCCCCCCCCCCCCTCGGCCGGCGCGTGTGTAGAAAACCAATAGGTCCGGCGAGGGTTAAACAGCCGATGGGCCCCGATGGGCGTAGGGGCCCTGGCTCTTACCCGATTGTCACGAGGCTCAAGAAACCAACGCCAGGTATTATGTAACAGCCCCCATACCGGTCTTTGAGTATCCTGACTTCTGAGGGCGCTTCAGTGGCCTTCAAGGGCCCACCTTGACCGATGAGGGCCCACATCGACCTCTCAGGGCCCTCCACTGGCCCTTGAGGGTCCTAAAGCGGCATCAGGAGTCTCCCAACCGGCCTTTGAGGGCCCACACTGATCTCTTGATGGCCTCATTTCTGTCTCTGGGGTTCAGGACTGACCTTTGGGTGCCGGTCACTAAGAGCCCGCATCGACCTCTGAGGGCCTCAAACTGGCCTTTGAGGGCCCTGTACTGGTCTCGAGGGCTCCCAAACTGGTCTCTGGGGGTCCACGCCTCTAATGGCCTCATTTCTTTTTCTGGGGCCCAAGACCGGCCTTTGGGTGTCCCCGAGGGCCCGTACTGACTTCTGAAGGCCCGATGCCGGTCTCTAAGGGTTCACATCGGCCTCTGAGGGCCCTATGCTGACCTCTGGGGTCCAACACCGACCCATGCTGGTCTTTTAGGGCCCCACACTGACCTCTGAGGGCTCCACGCTGGCCTGTAAGATACCACACCGGCATGTGAGGGCCCACGTCGGCCTCTGATGGTTCCAAACTGCCCTTTGAAGACTCTGTACTGGTCTCTGAGGGCCTCACACTGCCGGTACGGACCCACGCTGGTCTTTTGAGGGTCTAAACTGGTCTCTGACGACCCAAACTGGCCTCCTAGGGCCCAACACCGTGGCTTCGGATGGCCCAATTTCTGTCTCTGGCGGACAAAGACTGACCCTTGGGCACTTCTGAGGGCCCGCACTGGCTTCTGAAGGCCCGATGCCGGTCTCTTAGGACCAACATTGGACTCTGAGGGCCCATCCTGGCTTTTGAGGACGCTCTGTCCGGTCTTTTAGGGCCCCATACTGACCTCTGAGGACCCACGTCGGCCTCTAATGGTTCCAAACTGACCTTTGAAGGCCCTGTACTGGTCTCAGAGCCCAGAGGGCCTCAACTGGCTTCTAAGGGTCCCAAACTGGCCTCTGAGGGCCCCAAACTGGCCTCTGAGGGCCCCAAACCGGCCTCTAAATGTCTCACACCGGCTGCTGATAACCCCATTTCTGTCACTGACACCCAAGGCTGGCCCTTGTCCCTTGGGTGCCTCTGAGGGCCCCGTACTGGCTTCTGAAGGCTCTATGCCGGCCTCTGAGGACCCATGCCGGTCTTTAGGGGCCCTGTGGTAGTGTGCTCCTCGATTGTCTCCCTGGAGCCGCCTCTGCGATGACTTGCCCGCCGGCGCATGGGCCGACGGCTGGGGTCAGCGGGCGCGGTTGGAATGTGGACCAGTCTTGTTCGAGACACAAAGCAAGCGGGAGCCCTACTGTCGCTTATAACAGGCCCCATACTGGACTCTGAGGGCCCCAAACTGGCCTCAATGGGCCCCACCGGTCTATGGGGTCTCTACACCGCCACTGATGGCCCTATTATGGTCTCTGGGGTGCCAGGTTAGTATGGTCCCGGAGGACCCACATCGGCCTCTGAGCCTGGGGGGCCCATACAGGCCTTTGAGGGCCAATACTGGCCTTCGAGGGCCCTACACCGACCTATGAGGGCCCCGAATCGGGCTCCTCTGAGGGACTCACACTAGCCTCTGGTGAACCCACTCCGGTCGCTGGGGGCTCAAGATTGAACTTTGGGTGCCTCGCACTGGGCTCTGAGGGCCCACATTGACCTCCGAGAGCTCCACACTGGCCTGTAAGGAATCATATTGGGCTGGCCTCTGATGACCAACTGGTTTTGGAGGGCCAGTACTGGCCAGTGGCCACTCAGTGTCCCAAACCGGCTTTTGAGGGCCATAACCGACATCTGATGGACCGAATCGGACCCTGGTGGCCCAAAACAGGCCTCAGAGGGCCCCGCACCAGACTCTGAGAGTCCCATCTGTAGTCTCTGGGGTCCAAGGAAGAAATTTTGGCGTTTCATGCCGTCCTCCAAGGTTCCCTGTCAGTCTCTGTTGGTCCCCATGTCGGAATTTCGGAATTTGAGGGCCGTTATCTCGTCGCAGCGGGCCGGCATTAAGGTCTATTACCATATCGGGGTCACATCGGTTTCTGAGGGCCCATGTCTGCCGCCAAGGGTCCCTGGTCTCTGATAGTTCCATTTAGGTCTTTGAAAGCCCGGGCCTGCCCATCACAGGCGCCTCATGCTATCTTCTTATTCTCTGCCGATCTCTGAGGGCCCCTGTCGATCTGTTTGGCCCGTGCAGGTTTTTAAGGGCCGCTGCTAGTCTCTGAGAGCCCCATGTCGTTAGTTGTGTCTATTTTGGGTCGCATTGGCACCACACATGTCTCTTAGGGTCCATACCAGTCAAGGGGTCCCACATTGACCTCTCAAGGACCAACGCTGGCCTCAAGGGCTCACACCACCTCAGAGGTTCCGAACTGGCCTTTGACGACCCCGCACTGGCCTTTGATGACCCCGGGCCCGCACTGGCCTCTGATAGCTCAGGCAGGTCTCGTAAGACCCACGTTGGAGTTCAAAGACCCATACTGCTGTGCGAGGTCTCACCCGGTTTATGAGGGTCAATCTCAATACTGGCCTTAAATGATCTTACGCCGGGCTTATATAAGAGTCTCATACTGGTTTCAGAAGTTTTCCGCTACTTACGAAAAACTTCAGGGGGAGGGGGGCGGATATTCTCCCCCCCCCCTCCGCGGTACGCAGGTTAAGCTAACACACCGCCCCCAGCGAGGGTCTACAGGGGCCCCTTTGCCAATTCGCCCCCCCCCCCCCACGCCAAGTTTACGACCGTACCTGGTGGCGCCCACTTCCGAACTATTGCGCCCTCGGAACCGCTTTGGGCGCCCTTTCAGGGCTGTGCAACCCCAATAAAAAACAAAAAAATCCACCCCTGAACACTTCCAAGGGGGGACACTGCCGACTTTTGGTCCCATTCTTTCCATGCAACGCCCATAGGGCTAATGTTAAAATGTCAAAATCAAAGGGGGACACGGTGCCCCGGTGCCCTCCCCGTTCCGCCGCCTATGCTTCGTTTACCTGAAAATATATACACGTTGTAGTGTTTGCAATGTTTTTATTGCTTGTTTCTCATACACATACCAATGATTTTATTAGTGCATTTATGTTTGTGCTGTATGCACATGCGATATGCATACTGATGATGCGTTAAATGCACCAAACGAACAATAGCTAAAGGAACGTATCTTCGCTAAAAAAAAAACTCAAATAACAATAAAAAAGACTGAGACCGCTCAGTGCGGAACCAGACAGCCAAAGAGACATCTTGGTAGCATTTTTGCACAATGCATGCAATCTGCAAAATATTTTTTTGTTACTTGTAGCCATCGCCTATCCAAACACATCCACGAAACTCCAAACGGATCCCGTAACAACCAATCAGCACTGTTAGTGAGGAGGGGGCCGCAGTGGCCTCCTCAGCAGGGGTTCATGTTCATCCTGCAGATAAACTGGCGCGTGTGGGTGCAGGGGATGTCGTTGGCCAGGTTACCGATCATCTCCAGGCAGTGTTCGTTCGATCCGGCGTTATCCGGCTGGCCGCCCATCCAGCGGATGGTGCCCACCGTTCTGTTGAAGACGTTCACCCAGCGACCCTCGATCTCTACATCTCTGAGACCCAGATAGACATTGCCGCCACTGCTCTGGAAGAATGCTTCCCAGAGTACCTCCCACACGTCGGAGCCGATGTCGGCGAGCCGGCCACCCCTTCCCAGGGTACCGCAGTGGGCGTTCGCCTGGTCCCAGGTCAGGGCGTCCGTGATGAGCTGGTAGCACCCACCATGAAGCAGCACCCATCCGGCCGGACATGGCTCGCGTAGTCGGCAGCTCCACGGTGCCTCGCAGACATACCGGTGAATGCTGGCGTGCATGGACGTCGTGCGGTGAACCTCTTTGGCGTAACCCGCTGGCAAGAACACGGGGCCTGCTGTTGCGTGACTGACTATCGGCGGCTGCCAGCTCGGCTGGGATCCGTCCAAATTTGTCAGCAGACCGTCGCCGTTCGAGTCCGAAACGCCGATCCATTCCTCATCGTTGGGACGCCAGTTGTTCATCAAAAACTCGTAAGTGATCCGATCCTTGGGCTGAGCCAAGCGGCTGCAGGGACCCAGCGTTTCAGCGCAGGCGAGTTGCGCAGCCTCCCACGTGAGAGCCGTCGAACTATGGCGATGGAAGTAGCAGGTGTTTCGGAGAACAAGGCCACCTTGGTAACATGGCCAGACGTGTGCTGTTGGCTTGGTATAGCTCACGACCCCCGGCTGAGCATCTCGCGGCTCCGTGGCCCAGCACCAGGTCGGATACATCAAACATCTGCCGTCCGGGGTGAACGAGTAGCTGGTGCAGTAGACGTAATGCGTCTTGCTGCAGCGCGAGGCGCACATCATGTGGGAGTCCACTTGGATGGTTTCTCGCGGCGTGCCGGTGAGGACTCCATCAGGTATCAGGTCGTATCGGTAACGTCCTACTCTGCCAAACGCCACCTGAAGACAGCCGAGGAGCGCTAGTGCACGCCGCATGGCTCAGCTAGCCAGAGGAGCTAGTTATCGAGACTACCAAAGCAGCTACCGAACGAGAGCTGAGCAGCCGTCTGTTGGCTTCCCTGACAACTGAAGCCGTGACTTGGGAAACGACTTCGAAACTCCGGATGGTTAGGACAGCCAGTGGCAGCCACTGCTTCGGTGAAGCGCCTACCAGTTTTGTTGACTCGGCCACATGTGTCGTGGCGCCACTCAGGAGACCAAGAGGAGGCGAAGGACCACTTTCTCTTCTGCAGCCAGTGCGATGGTATCCCGGTCCTACCTACCTCACTCGCGTGCAAGGCGCGCAAAGGGACTCCGTTCTGACGCGACCGCGGCAGAAGTGACCGATGTCAAGGCCCTATATACCAGGTAGGGTCGTCCGGCGATTCTACCTTTTCGTGACGTCAGCTCGTGACGTCATTTGGAGTCAAGTCTCGAAGCCCCGTTCAATCTCCATGTAAATGAGCGATTTTCGAAGCACTGTAGAATGAAGTCTGCACAAGATATATCAAACTTAAGTATCTTATCTAAAAGAGCAGACAATTTTCTGCAAGTTATCTATTACGTGTTTTTCGCTAAATCTTTTGCTTTTTTCACAAAAGCGTAAAATGTCCCCCCATGTCTCCGCAGCCTCCCTGCCGCCGGCCGCCGCGCGGTCGCGGTAGTGTAGTGGTTAGCGTGCCCGCGCAGTATTCCAAAGGTCCCGAGTTCGAATCTATGCGGTGCGGAACTTAAATTGCAATTCCAAGCTGAATATACGCACATCCATAATAAATTATTATTCGTATAGCTAAACTGTCACCAAGCTATCCATATAAATTGACTTCACCCAAAATATCGGCAAGATTCTATTAAAATATAAATTCAAATATGGCGGCTTGGACTGCCGCGTGCGTTAGGCTCCGCCCATAGCTCCGCCCACATGCGTGACGTCATTCGTGTTAGTGGACACGCAGAGAGATAGGGGACGACATGGGCCTGACCGATGTCAACCGCGACCTCCGGGCCGCGCAGCTGTGTGTTCCAGTTTCCCGGCTACCGGTCACGCCACTGCTCCCGGCCCCACGCCGAACCGCCTGCGGGAGGTCAGCACTGCCGTCGTCACCCCGACAGCGCACGCCCGGGCTCATATGACCGTGCGCCAGACGCACGAAATGACCGAAAGTCACGAGCGACCGGGCAGAGAGCTCGCCTGCTGCAGGTCCTTTCGGGGAAATGCAATGGCCGGAATGAAGTCCCGCCAGCGCTATCGATGGCCATGCTGTACTTAATGGTCGTTTGGATACCGGCGTTCTTCAGCCCCCACTCGCGTCGGCCCAGCTCGAGTGCTGAACAGCTCAGCAATATTCGAATGTTAATTGAGGAAGGTGGCGCGATTCGACAATTACGGAGCATGGTGCATATTTGGTTTGATATATGCGACGATTACTGAATGCGGTATTGGCATGTGCTGACGAGTGACGATTTGCTGGTACATTCCAAACGAAAAATCACATAATGCTTGTGCACATGTCAAAGAGCGATAAGTACGTTGATAAGGGACACCATGTCTACAAGATCGGAGCAGGTCATTATGCCATTTGTTAGCGGTTAAAGCCTGTAAGTCGGCTCGCTCATACAAGCGCACGGCCTCGGCTTCCGCCTTTACAGGCGATATAGGCCAACACCACGAACGCAGTTTGATAATTATTGTAAGTACATTACCTACGGAGTCTTTCCCGACATTGTCTTTATGAAAGACAACAGAGAGGCTTCATGACTTGCAGCCGCTGAGAGTGTTGAATAAAGATTTTGTCACCCGTGGAAGCGGTCCGCACGGGAGGGAGGCGGAAGACCGTGAAGTAGTGTTTTTGCCCACATAAGTACGCACTTAAACGATGCCGCAAGTGATTATCGCGAAAGCCATTAAGGGGGGGGGGGGAGGTCGAACGGACCCCGCCCCCCCCCCCCTCAGTTTTTCGCGAATAACTTGCGTAAAAAACGACCGATTGCGACGAAAGTTTCAGTACCCTCGCATTGTTTAACTGTACGTGATGTTGGTCCCATGCATTAGGGTGGGTGTCAAGGTTACCTGAAGGTTAGGCCAGGACATTGACTTTTGATAACCTTGGTTAACTTTTTCGAGCTTGACATGTTTTTTGGCTAGTTTTTGCAGCTGAATTCGAATTTAACAACCATTTGAACTTTTACAAAGTAGTTTTGGTGCCTTCGTAACATGCTACGAAGCTGTCAGAGGTGGTTGACACCTACTACGAATACCCGGCAGGACCCCTACTGGTTGACCTTACCTGACCTGACCCGACCTGGCCTAAATGGATGAAGACATCATCTGTGGTCAAAACTAACGGCATGATATTCGTGCTCAGCAACTCGAATAAAAACATCACAGCCACACTTAACGACGTTCTAACAGGTCCCGATTTTCCCGACTTTTTCGCAGCTATCTCAAAAACGGCAGCGTGGAGCGGCGCCATTTTTGGCACACCTGTTTGTGCATCTTTTCCGCACATGTTGTAAAAATTTCAGACCCAGGTTACTCAAGATCAGGTCACCAGGTCGCGCCAGGTGACCTCACCTCAGAAAAAAAGAATGCTCGTCTCATAGCTACACCGACTAAACGACTGCATTGAAACTCTTAGCGATTGATGAGAGTAACATTATCTATAAAACGTTTATCTCGGAATTTTGATATCGGTGACCTAAGGTCAGGTCAATTTTGCGGCCTCTCCATTATAAATCAATGGAAGAAAATTGAAAAGCGTCTCTTTTGCACGAAAGCCATTCTAGACACTCTCAAACATCGGGATGCAGGTACAATTGACACACTGAACCGGAAAATGGCAACTGTGACCCCTCGTTATCTCCCTGAGGTCATCTCAGGTCACGAACAGAATCTAACAGTTTTTCGCTAATAACTTCTGATAGAGGCGTGCTGGAGCGCTGAAAACGCCTTAGATGTATTCGGCTCGACGTTGCGGATCGACTGATATGCAGCATGACCTTTTCCGGTCAGGTCATGACCTTGACCTGAGGTCAAATTTTCAAGTTGACCTTTCAAGGTCAAATTATAGTTACTTCGACGCGTTTCGACGAGAGGAACACGATACTGGCAAAAGTAATGTCTTGGCTCGTTTGAGTCAAAAGTTATTGCCGAAAAAAAACATTTCGTAAGAATGCCTATTTTGGGGGTTTTTGCACTCTAGAGGCTAAACCGTTGACCTGATGTCAAATCTGAGGACATTTTGGCGAAAGAGCGTTAAAAGAGCTATCGAATGCGCTTTTCTACGGCGCTGTAGCTCTATCGGCTCCCGAGTTAGCAGTGCGCAGTTTCCAAAATGTTGAAATTGCCAACATTTTACCTTTGGTGACCTCTAGTGATCTGTCCTTTGACCTGACCCAAAAAATGACGGAGTGTTTTCGTTCTTATTTTGCACGGTCTTTCGATTGCCGCTTACCGCGTGTCGACACGTGGCCCAGGAGCCGAGTTGTTCAGACAACCCCCCCCCCTCGGCCCGGCGCGGGTTAAAATTGGGTATCGTCGGCTTCCTCTCATCACGGGCAGCACGCTGGTTTTTTTTTCCGCGAAGATGTAGCCTGATCAGGGGCGATCGGCAAGGAAGAGGGTCCAACGGACACCTTGTTTTACGTTCGCGGCTGGCAAAACCCCAAAACGGGCGAGGGTTAATCGTGTCGTTCAATATAGGTAGGAAGGTATACTACAAACAAGCTATCACTGAAGTAGGGCTTATGTAATTTGAAACACCCTTTCAGCTCCCAGTCTCCTTTACACCAAACATTTTTGCAGAATATGTGAGGTTTTTATGTTAAGCATCAGTAAAAAAGAAACTGCAGGTCTTCATGAACTCTGCTTTGCTCTAGCATCAACGCACTTAACCCGCGCCCGGCTGGGGGTCCTGGATTTCCACGCCCTGCTGGGGGGGGGGGGTGTTTGAACACCCCCCCTTCTAACTCGGCTCCTGGGCTACGTAGCGATACGCGGAAGGCGGCGTTCGAAAGAGCGTCAAAAATAATGACGAAATCACTTCGGTCAATTTTTTGGTCAGGTCAAAGGTCAGGTCACCAGAGGTCATTGAAGGCAAAATTTCGCCGATTTCCAGGTCGAATGTCGAAAATTTCCAAGAAGCCAACGCATAACTCGGGAACCAATAGAGCTACAGCGCCGCGGAAAAGCGCATTCGATAGCCCTATTAACGCCCTTTCTGAGTAATTCTCTCAGATTTGACCTAACGTCAACGGTTTTGCCTGCAGGGGGCAAAAACTGCAAAAATAGCCGATTTTTTCGGAAACAGTTTTTCTGCAATAAATTTTGACCCAAGACCTGTACGAGCTTACTTTTACCGGCATCGTGTTCCTCTCGTCGAGACGCATCGAATGAACTATAACTTGACCTTGAAAGGTCAACTTGAAAATTTGACCTCAGGTCAAGGTCATGACCTGACCGGAAAGGGTCATGTTGCATATCAGTCGATCCGTATCGTCGAGCTGAACACATCTAAGGCGTTTTCATCGCTCTAGCATGCCTCTATCAAAAGTTATTTGCGAAAAACTGTTAGATACCATTCGTGACCTAAGATGACCTCAGGGCATAAACAAGGGTCACGGACACCATTTTCATGTTCAGTGTGTCTAAACCACTTGTAATTCGGTGTTTGGGAGTGTTTATAATGTCTTTCGTCCAAAAGAAGCGCATTTCAATTTTCTCCCATTGACTTATAATGGGGAGGTCGCAAAATTGACCTGACCTTAGGTCATCGATATCAAAATTCTGAGATATACATTTTGTACAAGCTATTGCTCTTAGCAATCGCTGAAAGTTTCAAAGCGATCAGTCACTCGGTGTAGCTATGACAGACATTGAAACTTTTTATGAGGTGAGGTCACTTCAAGTGACCTGGTGACCTGACCTTGAATGACCTTGGTCTGAAATTTTCACAACATGTGTAGAATTGATGTATGATAAGGTGTACCAAAAACGGCAGCGCTCCGCGCCGCCGTTTTTGAGATATTCGCGAAAAACCACAAGGGGGGGGGGTGTTCAAACACCCCTCCCCCAGCTGGGCGCGGGTTAACCTGCTAACCTCATATAACGCCCAGCTGGAAGCCGCATTTAGGCCACATGACACCTGTGCTCAGTTGACGCCATGACCTTGGCTGGGTAAAATAGGTCCTGCCATTCGTCAACTCCCAATGTCCTGAAACTTTGTGGCAAAATGTGGCGCCCCGTATAGGTTCCGCACAAATTGCACCTTACTTCTAGTTTCTTACAGCCAAACCATGCTCCCTAGTGTGCCCGACAAAGGGGTAATGAAGCTCAGCGACAATCCACAAAGGCTCCCGACATTAGGACGTGGAACCAGCTGCGTCAATGGCGTCATAACGTCGCTACTTGGTCGACGAGGGACCATATAAGAGGAGGCGTCTTCTACGTCAGCTCGTAGACGGACTGCCGAGGCGGCAGACGCTACTCCGCGCACAAGACAGCGGTGAGACACCGGACAGCAGGTAACAGACAGCGGTGAGACACCAGGCAGCAGGTAACAGACAGCGAGCATCGGGCCGGCGGCCGGCGCCGCTCCCTTAGCCATGAGGAGCGTCCTGACACTCCTGGTGAGTGTCATGGCCGTTTATGGCACAGTCAAGAATCAGCGGTATGAGATTTTGTCCGGCGTCCTCACTGGCTCTCCGCGAGAAACCACCCAAGTCAATTCCCACATGATGTGCGCTTCGCGCTGCAGCAAGATGTCTTACAGCGATTGTAAAAGCTACTCCTACACTCCGAACGGCACATGCATGCTGTACCCGACTTGGTGCTGGTCTACGGAGCCGCGAGAGGCACAGCCGGGGGTCGTCAGCTACACGAAACCAGCACAGTACATCTCTAGATGTCGATCTGGCTACTCGTTCAGAGACACTTGCTACTCCCGCCATTACATCTCGCCTGCAATCACGTGGGAGGCCGCCCAACTCGCTTGTCAGAAAGCACTGGGCTCTTGTAGCCGCCTAGCTCAGCCCAAAGACCGGCTAACATATGAGTTTCTGATGGCAAAAGGCTTTGGACGTTTCAGCAGCAGCGAGTGGATTGGCGCATCGGACCCAAACGGCGACGGTCTGCTGACCAATCTCGACGGATCCCAGCCGAGCTGGCAGCCAGCAATAGTCAGCCAATCAGCTACTGGCCCCGTGTTCCTGGCATCCTACTATCAGCGTAGAGTCTACCGCACATCAACCAACGCCCGCGCCTTCAGGTACGTCTGCGAGGCTCCGTGGAGCTGCCGACTGCGCGAACCGTGTCCCGCCGGCTGGCTGCTAATGCATAACTACTGCTACAAGTTCATTGATGTTTTCATGTCTTGGAGCAGCGCACGTTCGTACTGCAGAGGTTTTGGATCGAGCGGCTATCTTGCCGACGTCAACGCCGACACATGGAACGTCCTTTGGGAGGCTTTCTTCGGCAGCAGCGGCGGCCGTGTCTACTTGGGCTTGGGCATCTCTGATGCGTCCAAAGAAGGCAGATGGGACTATCATCATTTAACTTACAGCTCTACGCATTATGGGACAACCTACAGCAGCACGGTGGGCACCTACTACAGCACAGTAGGCGAGATCAACTGGGCGTCCGGTCAGCCGGCCAGCGACACGGGCACGGAGGACTGTCTGGAGATGGTTGGCAATGTTGCCTACGCCATCGACTGTTCTCTTCAGAGGCAGTTTGTCTGCAGAATCACCGCTAATTCAACCTGCTGATGAGGCTGCTGGTCTTACAGCGGCGGTAGTGACTACCACCGCTGCTGGTGTTACTACCGCTGCCGCTAATATTACTACCACCGCTGCTGGTGTTACTGCCGCTGCTGCTGGTGTTACTGACGTAGGTGCTGGTGTTTTACCGCTGCTGGTATAACTTGCTCTGCTGGTTTTTACCGCTGCTGCTGGTCTTATAACCACGGCTGCTGGTGTTATACCGCTGCTGATACAACTTTCAGTATTGGTGTTTTGCTGCTGCTGCTGCTGCTGCTGCTGCTGGATTTACTACTGCTGCTGCTGGCACAACTACCACTGGTGGTATCATACCGCTGCTAGTGGTGTTTTACCACTGCTGCTGGTGCCGCAGCTGCTCGCACTACGGCTGCTGGTGCTGCTGTTTCAGCCGTTGCACTGCTGCTGCTGCTCACTTCCCATTTCTTCTATAGACGTTAGGCACAGGCCCATGAAGATTCCATCGGTAAAATTGATGATGCGTTCGTTTTCTGAAGACGGTCAGAAAAATACCTTTATATCTTTGATAAAGGTTCTTGAATGTGATCTCTTGCTCAAAACAACATTGATGTTATGTTACCCATTGGTGTATGTGCACTACAGAGATCCATGGATTGGCTTAATTTTTGGACAAAACTTTGACACAGTATGACGACATATTTCGGTTACCAAATTCAGCACTTTATTAACTACTCCGCCCTATTTCCCAAGAATTGCATGAGACTGCCGTGTAGGATAAATTGTGCATTTTATGAGAAGGTGGCTCAGCTCAGTACGCTGACCGCTGACCTTCAGACGTCGTCCGGTTCGCATGCAAAAAAACGTTCGCCGACCTCTGTCGCAGGCCGACGTCTAACAGCAACGTTATGTTTCTGGCGCAATACAAAAGCTTGTTTGGTGGGCTTTTTTGGCTTGCGACATCATCTTCGATTCAGGATTTCACTAGCACACACCAAGCACACACAATCCAAACGCACATGCGCGCACGTGAACAAACACACATATGCCACATGTACGCGTGTGTTCCATGCATAAATTTACATGACACAAGAGGCAGCAAAAAAAAAATCAGTAACACAAATCATAGGATCACATCACGAATTTTACTTAACCAGACAGCTGCTGGGGTATTCCGCCACCCAATTGCGGGGGTGGGTGCATTAAACGCCCCCAGAACAGTAGCGGTGGAACACCTTCAATTAAGGGGGGGGGACCGCAGACTTTTGGTCCCATTCTTTCCATGCAACGCTCATAGGGCTAATGTTAAAATGGCAAAATCAAGGGGGCACGGTGCCCCGGTGCCCCCCCCCCCCCTTCCGCCGCCTATGCTCCAGAACCAATGGGCGCAGCGAAACGCACGAGGCGGCAAACAAAAGAAAGTGACAATACGCTTCAGCTGAATATATGAAAATTGAGCTTTTAGGTCACAGGTCGGGTCAAGGTCAGGTCAAACACCTGAAATTGGGGTTTCAGTAGCATGAAGTTTAGAACCTCGCACTGAGCATCTCCCGTCATAAACTCTGTCAAAACTATGCACAATCCTTCATAGAAGTCTTATGTTAAGTGCTTCACGAATGTCAGATCCATGTAGGGGCCAGTCCGGCGTAGGTTAGGGTCAAGGTCAGGTTAATCAGGTAAGCATACATTACCGAAAATCAAAACTGGTATTCGCACTCGCAACATATGACACATTGACTTCTCTGATCTCGAGAATCAGGGCTGGTAAAGTGTTATGTCCTATTGACGTCGTCGGGGACACAGTACCTGTAAAAGTTCAAGTACCCGGGGTCAAAATTACCACATTTAGTAAACTTTTACAGTAATAAATAACTTTCAAATAAAGCAGAAACTAAACGCAAGTAAAATATATCATTGAATCCACAACGTATATCCCCTTTAACAAGGACATAAAAAGCCCCTATACATAATACATACCTACAACATGGTTATGAACAATTAGTAGCCACAACTCACTTCACCGTCGACAGTTGCTAACGAAAACTAGATCAAACTAGATGATCAAACACATACTAACAGACGCTTAGACACCGACCCCGCTGTCGGCTGTGCTATTTCAAGCGGGGTTGATTGACGACCAGTTGTAGCCAGCTATACGACTAGACAAACGACTAGATTCGGAACCGGGGTCGGACCGGTTGGACATGGTAAATTCATACGGGGTCGATAGTTTCTAGCCGTCGCTACCGATACAATAGCGACACCTACTGCATCTGTTCGACGATCGTAGCGCCCCCTACCCTTTCCGGGTTCTTCGTCTGTTACGCTACCGCTGACCGAGTGATGCCGTGACATTTAATTAACAAACTGGAAATTTCGAAGCGCGAGTCTGATAAGCAATTTAGTACATATGACTGCTCGTAAAAAAAATAATATAGAAATGAAACCTAAGGAAACGCGCATCGTAGTTGCATGCAGCCTGCATACATGAATCGCAAAAAAGTCGGGGTCATTTTTCGCTCTCATTTTTTGGTCGGGGACGCAATTTGCTTTTTTACCAGCCCTGTCGAGAATGGAGGAGGCACTGTCTGACCTGTTTACGTGGTTTTGCACGAATGACATGAAAGTGAATGCATCCAAATCGCAGATGATTGTACTCGGTACGCGCCAGATGCTGAGAGGCCTGCAGCCCATCAGCATTAGGTTTGCCGGTGCTACTGTTTGTGAGTCGGCGACCGTCAGAAACCTGGGACTTGTGATGGACTAACACCTGTCATACCATGAACATGTCACACACGTAGTATCCAAGTGCACAGGGTCACTACTCGCACTCAGTCACGCCAGACATGTGCTGCCGCCCAACTCGCTCAAACCGATTGTCATCTCACTTGTCGTGTCCGTGGTGCGTTATTGCATAGCCATCTACGGGACATGCAGCACCACTGAGCTCAGCCGTATACAGAAAGTACTCAATTTTTGTGCGCGCGTTATTAGTGGTCGCCGAAAGTACAGCCATGTGACCGACATACTTCGCGATCTGAACTGGCTAAGCGCAGCAAATCTGGCCCTGTACCATCGGATATGTAGCGTGCATAGAGTGATAGTGTCTAGTCAGCCAACCAGTGTCGCTTGTACGCTCGAGACCCTCAACCATGGTCACGGCACTCGTCATTCTGGTCGTTTGCGACTACCACGCATTCGAACAGAGGCAGGCCGCAGACAGCTGGTGCACAGCGGTGTCAACTCGTACAGTCGTGTACAGGTTGATGGTCCGCTACTCTTTATCCACCGGGTTCCTATGGCTCAGCATTGGCAGCAGCCGCCTGGTACCGGTAGGCTGTGCCGCATGACCCGAGAGTGAAGCGGCACAGCCTACCCACACTGTATGACACCGGCTCGGGTCGCCTGGTAGAGCGATTTGACCGGACGCTGCGTTACACCGGCTGGGGGAGGGGGGGGGGGGTAAGGGTCAGGCCTGTCTATTTGGCTCGGCTCGGTGGATGAGGCAGGCTGGAGTGTGGTGTGGGGCGGGGGTGATGTGGGGAGGGAGTGAGCGGACCTGGGGCTGGGTGTGTGTGGTCACTTGTCGCATAGAACCGATCGCAATCCACCCTCCAAAAATTCGCTTTAGAGATATTCACAAAACCCAGGGGGTTCAAACACCCATCTCAATCTCCCAAGCGGGGTGCGGAAGGACAGGTAAGGGTCCATACGGTCTCCTCATGAATTGCAGCAAAGAAAGAAAACAGACCTGTCACCAAATAATCTTTCTGAAAAGTGGACTAATCGCATAGCCTCGGACACAAATAAACATCCAGCACGCGAAGCGTCTCGAACCGGGCCTCTCACTACCGCTCAGTTTGACAGTCCAGCACTCCTACGCTGAGCTACACCGGATGGTGGCCACGGCCGGGGCAAAGTCTGGCCGGGCGGGCGGCGGGGCCGGGAGGTCGGCGGCAAAGTCAATGAATGTTTTTGTGGTTTCGGGTGCCGGTCGCTCTAGCTTGGTGGAATGATGATGGATCATTGGCAAAACTTTCAACGTGGAGTCCCGGTTCGAGCCTCATCGGGGCTCCGGCTACTTTTCCGAGTTAAGATCTGGTTTGATTTTAGTGGTTGCGAGCCATTTATACGGTTTTATATCTACATGTCGATTGTCGATTGATTGATTGATTCATTCATTCGTTCATTTGATACATGTCGACATTTAGCATACGAATTGACATCCAGGATCAATCCGATCAATCTACCATTTTCATAAGCGTATTGCCTAAATATCATGCATATATGTATGTGGCACAAGACCTATGGTTGCCTCGATACCGTGCCAAATCACGTTTTGCACAATGCACAAGAAAATTGTATTCGCTGGGTCTTCCGTGCATTGTGCTTAGCAAAAACAGGAATACAATTGTTAACCCGCGCGGGGCTGGGGGGGGGGGTAAATTTTACCCCCCCTCGCGAATTTTTGCGATATCTCAAAAACGGCGGCGCGCAGCGCCGCCAAACTTTCAGTACCTTTTCTTACATCAATTTGACACCTTCCCTGAAAATTTGAGCGAAATCCGTCGGAAAATTTTTGAGATATTGACGTTTTAGTGACGTCATGTTCGCCATTTTCGCCTCAAAAACGGCAAAAGTTCAAACGCCGCTAACATCTTCATTTTTAAAGGAATCAAGACGTAACAAAAAAGGTTATACGTAATTTTACTTTGTCTATCAAATGGCCATCTCGGTTTTTTGAAAATTTTGGATTTTGGCCTAAATTTTTTCAAAAAACTGATTTTTTTTGGGAAAATCATTATAAAATCCAAAATTTTGAGTCTATCGAAAAAACCGGAATATATGTCAGAGAAGTGGTCTATGTGCACCTACATACCAAATTTTAGAAGAATCGGTTCAAAAATGTGGGAGTTATTCAAAATTTTGTGACGTCACGACACACAAAATTTTTGAAAAATGACTTTTTTGGAAGTTCTAGACCTCGTACGGAAACAAAAATAGCACCATTCGATTCGCCGTGAAAAACTGCATCAGATAGACACCTTTTTAGGCCTTAACAACCAACTTCAAAATTTGACCTCACTTGACCTGACCTTGACCTGACCTCGACCTGAAATTCATCCAGAGGTGGTCCATATCACTTATTGAGTGTGCCTATTGAATTCTATGAGTAAAATGACCCATAAAACATGTGTCGCACATGCCCTTTTCTATATTTTGTTTTTTGGTGACCTGACCTGACCTGACCTGACCTTGACCTTGACCTCTGAATGATATTGTATGCAACTAATATTGTCTTGGTAGCCTAAGAACACGTTTTGGGCGATCAGTCTCAGTCCATGACTCCATTCTTCGGCAACTACGGTGCAAGGCCGATACTGTAGAAACTTGCAATTTGTACCCTTGACCTGACCTTGACCTTGACCTCAAACTTTAAATTAAGTACATGTTTTTAGTAGTTCGTGATGAGAGCTTTCGATTGGCGTTTGAATTTTCCAAATCGGACCATTAGTTCGGGAGATAACAGGGGGGGTAAAATTTACCCCCCCCCCCCCAGCCCCGCGCGTTCGGCTGGGGACCCCAGCCCCGCGCGGGTTAAGCGACGCATAATGTGCAATGCAGCAAGTGACCACACACACACCCGCCCAGCCCCCATGGTCCACCAGCACGCCCCACACCACTCGCCAGCCCACGCCAACCACCGAGACGAGCCCCTCCCCCGCGCTGGTCTGACGCGACAGCTGGTCTACAAAGCGCTCCACCCGGCGACCCGAGCCGATGTCAAACGGCGTGGGTAGACTGTGCCGCTTCACTCTCTGGTCATGCGGCACAGCCTACCGGTACCAGGCGGCTGCTGCCAATGCTGAGCCATAGGAACCCGGTGCAGTGGATAAAGAGTAGGGGACCATCAACCTGTACACGACCGTACAACGATTTTATCGCAACGTATGACGGGCGGACTCGTTTAAAGACGGCAGGCCAGTGACCCGTTATTTACTGCATGATCAGCGATAGACTGGACTGTTTTATGCATGTATGAGTGTGTGTTTACTTCATCCGTCCATCTTTTTATCTGTTGACATGCGTTAGTGAAAAGCCGCATGCGCGGATTTAACGTGAATGCATGAATTGAATTGAATTGTTTTAACCTGCGCCCCACTGGGGTCTGTCTATAACACGCCCCACTGGGAGGGGGGGGGGGCAATTCATAGTCCCCCCCCCAACTCCGAAACTACTGAGCCGATCGTCAAAATTCAAAGGGCATCTGATAGCCCCGGAAAAACTATCGGGCGAAATCTAATTTCATTGACCTCGAGGTCACCGATGACGCCACAGGTCAGTCCAAAGTAAAAATGATCGATATTTGGCTTGTTCACTTTTTGGGCTCTGGCTGCCGTCTTACAAGTCAGGTCAGGCTGATTTTTGGTTTACACACTCGTGAACAGGTGCTTTAGATACCCTGAGGGTACGAAACTTGTACTTTGATTTTCAGGTCAGGGTCAAGTCAGGTCATCATAGGTCACGGAAATCTTATGTCATAAGTCGGTCACGTGGCACATGTTTTATGGTCCATTCAGGCCATAGATTTCAAATTCGGTGTCGCCTGTGTCATTTAAGACCGTTTTCATCTAAATATAGCTTAGGTCAGGTCACTTTCAGGTCAAAAAAAGGTCAAATTTCAAAGTTGAAATTTTTCAACAAAAAACATGTCTGTCGGATACAGTTTGAGCTCAGAGACACGATGGTGCTATTAATATTGGTGTACGATGTCAAATTCGTACAGAAAAATTGATTTTGAAAAAAATAAAATTGTAAAATTTTTGCTATAACGCGTATAACTTGACCATTTGTAAAGATATCTGACTAAAACTTGCTAGACTAGGTCATAAGCATATGAACTATCATACCTATATATTCTGTTTTTTCGAAAAGTCAAAAAGTTTTTGAAAAAATAAATACAAATTTTGAATTTAAATATATATTATTTTCGAAATTTTCATAATTTTGAAAATTTGAGATTGCAGTTTGATAGCGCAGTCCATTCTGAGTCCTCTCATGCAAAGAAATTGGATCTAACTCAAAAACTGAGCTCTTGGGAGCGATTCCCGTGGTTCAATGTTTTGCGTCGAAATCGGCCGAACATGACGTCACTCTGACGTCATTTCCGGTCGACCTATGATAGAATCGAAGTTCAAATTTTGACACAAGGTGTCAAATTGATGCAGCCGAAGGTACTGAAAGATAGGCGGCGATACGACAAGCGGTTTAGAAGTTATTGCAGAAAAAACGGAGGGGGGCTACCTTGGTTGAAAGTGTTCCGCCGCTACTGAGGATGTATGTGGAAAACCAATAGGTCCGGCGAAGTGACCTCGCCTCAGAAAAAAAGTTAGAATGTTTTTCATAACTACAGTGACTGAACGATCACCTTGGAACTTTCAGCGATTGCTAAGAATAACGGTACGTATAAAATTTTAATCTTGAAATTTTCATATCGGTGACCTAAAATCAGATTAGACTGGGTCTGTTGTCACTGGTTCAGTTGTATACTGGTTCAGTTGTCCGCTGGTTCTGTTGTCGCTGGCCCAGTTCTGATCGGAGTCGGAGTCGATTTTGGAAGCCAGAGTCAAGTCCCAAAAATCCATCAGCTCCGCAGACCTGACAGGGCTGCAGAGTTGGAGTCGGCATCGTTCGGACTTCGGAGTCGACAGCTCTGCTCGGAGTGGATTTAATTTTTGGAAGTCGGAGTCAGAGTCACCGAAACTCCATCGACTCCTCAGCCCTGCCACCCGAATGCCAGCTTTTCCCCTGCATCGTATGTGTCATTAAAGCCTTGCCATAACCATTACTGCTACAGTCATTACCGCTTATGTTGGGGGCTACCCGCAGAGTGCGGGGATTTGGGAGCTGCTACCTGCTGGGCCGCATTGCACATTGACAAATGCGGGCCATGCGCATAGGTGTTTTGTGCACGACACGACCCGCACGTGTTGTTCACACTAATTACAGTTAAAAGTGCGCCGTGCCGCCTACAGGCACACTGCTAGCTTGGCACGTGTTCACGTGGCAGACACGGTCACAAACACGTGTCAACGACAACGTGGCGCGGCGAGAGGACATACAGTCGAACCACGTTTATGGCTTACGAGTGTAAGCCTCGCCAGTGTAAGCTATACTAGTCAGTTGGGGCATTTCACGTCAAATCAAACACCGAAATCCGTCATCCCCTTCGATTTTTCTGAAAATTTGTAGGCAGACTGGGCATGGTTCAAAACTGAGTTACGTATAATATTTTCGAAATTTGATAAAGTATCGCTGAGATATAGGTCATCGAATATCGCCAAAAATGACACATCAATTTTTTAAATGTCTATAACTCTGGTTCCTTTTCTGGTATCAAAATGATATTAACAGGGTCTTGTAGGCAATTGATAAGGCTTTGATTTTTAATTATAAAATTAAATTGAAGTGACCTTGAAATGCATTTGACCTTGAATTAAAACAAGATTTTAAATAGCAAAAAACACGTCACCTTCGATTCGGGTAATTTTTACATATTATGTCCGTCACAATGTTCCTAACCATCTGTGACAAAAATTGGAGTGGGCCATTCATAACCCGCGCCCCGCTGGGCTATTCAGCCATACGCGCCCTGCTGGGGGGGGGGCAGATTCTGCCCCCCCCCCCTGTCTAACTTCCGAACCGATGGTCGTAGAAAGACGGGGAAAACGGCAATCGAAAGCTCTCAACAAGGCGGATCTTAAGAGCCCAAATTTTTTTGCTTAAGTAGGTCAGAGGTCAGGTCAAGGTCAGGTCAAGGGTACAAAATGCAAGTTTCTACAGTATCGGCCTTGCACCGTAGTTGCTGAAGAATGGACTGAGACTGATTGCCCAAAACGTGTTCTTAGACTACCAAGACAAAATTCGTTGCACACAATGTCATTCAAAGGTCAAGGTCAAGGTCAGGTCAGGTCAGGTCAGGTCACCAAAAACAAAATATAGAAAAGGGCATGTGCGACACATGTTTTATGGGTCATTTTACTCATGGAATGCAATAGGCACACTCACTAAGTGATATGGACCACCTCTGGATGAATTTCAGGTCGAGGTCAGGTCAAGGTCAGGTCAAGTGAGGTCAAATTTTGAAGTTGGTTGTTAAGGCCTAAAAAGGTGTCTATCCGATGCAGTTTTTCACGGCGAATCGAATGGTGCTATTTTTGTTTCCGTACGAGGTCTAGAACTTCCAAAAAAATCATTTTTCAAAATTTTTGTGTGTCGTGACGTCATAAAATTTTGAATAACTCCCACATTTTTTAACCGATTCTTCTAAAAATTGGTATGTAGGTGCACATAGACCACTTCTTTGACATATATTCCGGTTTTTTCGATAAACTCAAAATTTTGGATTTTATAAATATTTTCCCAAAAAAGTCAGTTTTTTGGAAAAATTTTGGCCAAAATCCAAAATTTTCAAAAAACCGAGATAGCCATTTGATAGACAAAGTAGAATCACGTATAAGCTTTTTTGTTACGTCTTGATTCCTTTAAAAATGAAGATGTTAGCGGCGTTTGAAATTTTGCCGTTTTTGAGGCGAAAATGGCGAACATGACGTCACTAAAACGTCAATTTCTCAAAAATTTTCCGACGGATTTCGCTCAAATTTTGAGGGAACGTGTCAAATTGATGTATGATAAGGTACTGAAAGTTTGAAGTTGCTGGCGTAACGCGTTTAGATGTTATTGGCGAAAAACGGGAGGGGGGCAGATTCTGCCCCCCCCCCCCAGCGGGGCGCGGGATAACTCTCGCGGCAAACACCGTTTTCATGCATCAACATCACGCAACCGCGCGTGACCTTGAAAGAGAGTCAAGACATGCTTGCTTGTGTACACTTTCTGAAATGAATGATTGCTGATTAGTGATATCCCAAACTCTGCGAGAATGGAAATACATAGTCATCGTAGTCAAGCATTCAAGTTCCATAGTAAAAGTGTCTCAGGCAAACGGTATTTTGCGGTGAATTTTGAGCCGTGTGGAAATGCATCATGAAGCCAAAAATTCAACGAAAACATTATCACGCAACGATATCTTCACGTCTTTTTATCTTCACTATACGAAAGAATATACATTTTTGAGTATGTATGGGGAATTTCTAGTTAATCCAATAATAAATATGGCAGTTAGAGACCTGCTAAGAGTAACTGTCGCCGGCTGAGGCGGGATCGGCCGACGCGGGAAACGCAGCAATCACAATTTTGTGTTTACACGTTCATATTTCGATTGTTTACCAACCGATTTTCAAAATTCTTACACCATAAGATTGCCTGTACATTTTTTAGTCTTCTCACAAAATTTGACGCGAATCGAACGTAATCAGCGGTAAGGAGCGCGATGTAAAGACGGAACCGTTCCGTTCCGTCCCGGCACAGTCTACAATTCAGGCGGCGGCTAGCGGTCGGCGCCGGCTGCCGAGTCGCCGCGTCGCCGCGGCGACAGGATTTTCACTTTACACCGCTATTACTAGAGCAGTTGTGAACCGATTTTCTTCTTGCTTGCACGATGAGATGTGCAATTCAATTTTGGACAGGTAGCTATAATTAATTTCGCATTAATACTATGAGATATTGGCGAAAAACAGGAGGGGTGGGGCGAAATTCTCTCTTCCCCCTCCACTGCGCGTGCTAACATACGTTTGCATATGTGCCATTTTCTTCAAAACTTATGAATGGCCCACTCTAATTTTTTCACAGGCTGTTAAGAATATGGTAGGCAATAAAATATATGAAAATTAGCCAAATCGAAGGGGACGTGTTTTTTGCTATTTCAATTTTTGTGCTTAAGAACAGAGTTAAGCAAATTTCAAGGTCATATATTTAAGTAGGTGCAATTTTAAACAAATGCTTAAGAAATTACCTGAACAGTAAGGTTTATTTCATTCAAATCAAACAAGTACAACTAAAGTTATGGTCGTTCAAAAATATAAAGATGCAACATTAGTGTAATAATTCGATGCCCTATATTTAGAAGACCTGTGGTCAGAATATGCAAAAAACATCAATGTAATGTTCGGGGCGACACAGGAACTCGCTCACAAATTTATAATGAAATCGCTGATGGTAAGGTGCAAAACAGCCGATTTTTGTTCGATTTGACGTGGAATGCCCCAGTTGTCAGGCGTGTAGCGCAGTGCAGCCCATCCTTTGTGGTGAAACGTGGAAGAGTATCGCAACTCCCTAGTAATTTTCAAGGGACGCTGAATTTTATTTGGAATCGCAACTTACAACCTGTTACGGAAAGTGGAAACGGACGCAGCTCTGCGGAAACTGCCCCGACCAAAGTTTCTTCCGGGATGCTGTAAGCATTTTCTGAAGGAATCGGTCGATCGAACACACATCTTGGTGTTCTGTGTCTATGCTAAATGTAGAAATGCGTCAAAACGGTGGGCAGTCACGCAGTGAATGACGAGCCACTCATCGCACGGCTCGATTTCCAGAGCAAACTCGGCATGGTGCATTGCGGCACAGTACGCATTCAGGCGTTTTAGTGCTGCCATCTGATATGTACTGGTATTTGCATCTCGAGGTGGTGGTGAGTTTGCATCTCTGACACAGGCTCGTCGGCTGACGCCGGTCATGTGGTCAGCTGGCCCCGGGCTACGCCGGGCTGGCCGGCGGCTCGGGGGCTGTCTTGGTTGGGCTGTGACCGAGAGTGGTGTTCGTCTATGGTGAAGGTGCTGGGAATACATCATACATGGCGACGAGGATGAGATAGAAGACAGGACGGCACCAGCTACCACGGTCCAAGGCAGGGAAGTAGCAAGTAACTGTTTAAGCAAGTAGCAAGTAAGTAAGCGAAATGGCACATGGCAAGCTGACAGCTTTCGAGCCAGCTGAGGAAACGTTTGAAAATTACTTACAGCGTTTCCAGTTTTATTGCTCAGCCAATGATGTACGAGCCGAGTCCAAGCAAAAGGCTTTGTTTTTAACGGTTGTGGGACAGGCAGTGTTTGGGAAGATCAAAGATTTGATTAGTCCGGTCACATTGGAGGAAGCTACCTTTGAGCTTATCAAAGAGAAGGTCAAAAATCATTATCAGCCACAGCTGGTAGAGATCGCAGAACGCTACAAGTTTTTCCAACGCAGACAGCGTGAAGAGGAAACAGTTGCAGAATACCTGGCTGATTTGAAAAAGATTGCCAGTAACGCTCAGTTTGGGGACTATTTAGACACGGCTCTAAGAGATCAGTTAGTGTGTGGCTTGTATGATAGTCGTTGTCAGAAGGAGCTGCTCTGCATGACGTCCTTGACTCTCGAAAAGGCTGTTCAACATGCCCGGGCATTTGAAGCTGTGTTAAAGGAGGCCGGGGTATTTTCAGCGTCCGGGGTACATGAGATCCAGAAAGACAGACTGAAGGGGCCGGGATTGAGCTGTTTCCGATGTGGTAGAGTGGGACATGATGCCGATGCCTGTTGGCATGTGAAAACTGTCTGCAACAAATGTCACAGAAGAGGTCATTTGGCCGTTGTATGTCCGAAACAGTCGAAAAACAGAGAAAATGGAAACTGGCAGTTTGCCAAGCGTGCTGATCGTAGAACAGGATTTCACAGGACGGCAGGAGAGAGAAAGTCCAGCAGTCACGCGGTAGAGGAGGTGCAGGAGACTGAGGGGCGACGACATCCGGAGCAGCAACCGCAGTCACCATCGGACTCGTCAGGTACCGAGGAGTTCGAAGTGCTGCACACGCACAAGGTTCGACGAGGTAAGCTGCTCACTTCTGTTCTTGTAAATGGGAAACCGGTGACTATGGAGCTAGATACCGGAGCAGAGATCACCACTCTGCCGCTACATGTGTTTGAAAAGGTGTTTCCCGACACTCACTTAGAGCCCACTCACAAGAGGCTCAGTCAGTATGACGGATCACCGCTTAAAATGATTGGTGAAATGCCAGTTACCGTGGAGTACAAGGGCCAAACGATGACAGACAGCATGTTGGTTGTAGATGTCAAAAGTCGCTATCCTCTACTGGGTAGAGATTGGATGTTCAAGGTACGGTTTGACTGGAACGAGATATTTTATGGAAGGGTCGAGGAAGAGAAAACCATGCATGCGTTACATGAAGTGTCTGTATCTGCGTTCCAGAGGAAGTACCCAGAGCTCTTTTCGGAGGGGCTTGGGGAGGTCGCAGGAGCACAGGCGCAGGTGGAACTGGAAACCGGGGCGCAGCCACGGTTTTTCAAGAGCCGACCTGTTCCGTTCGCTCTGCGGGACAAGGTGAACAAGGAACTGGAACGCCAGATCAAAGAAGGTGAGCTGTTGCCTGTGGAACGGAGCGACTGGGCAGCACCTTTGGTGTTGGTCAGAAAACCTGGGGGTAACGTACGAATCTGTGCAGATTACAAGGTGACTGTAAATCAGTGTGTAAAAGAGCAAGCTTATCGGCTCCCCACGGCAGAAGAGATATTCAGTACATTAGCTCATGGAGAGTCTTTCTCAAAATTAGATTTAGCCAACGCTTATAAACAGTTGCCACTAGCCCCAGAAAGCCAGGCTGTGTTGACCATGAATACGCCATTGGGGCTGATGAGGCCCACCAGACTTCCGTTTGGGCTCAAGATATCTCCCAACCTGTGGCAGAGGACGATGGATGAGGTGCTGAAAGGGCTGAATGGTGTGGCATGCTACTTGGATGACATTTTAGTCACAGGAAGGACCAGAGAGGAACACCAGGCGAACCTGGACGCGGTCATGCAGAGGCTTCAGGAGCGCGGGCTGCGTCTGCGGAAGGAGAAGTGTGAACTCTTCAGAAAGACGATCATCTACTTGGGACATGAAATATCTCAGGACGGCCTTCGCCCAACAGATGAAAGGGTGAGAAGCATTGTGTCTATGCCCGTGCCACAGAATGTCAAGGAACTGCTGACGTTCTTAGGACTCATGACGTACAATGCCAAATTCATGCCAAATTTGTCATCAGTACTGAGACCCTTGTACGATTGGACAAAGAAGGGAGCCAAGTGGGTTTGGACACAAGAATGCCAAAACAGTTTTTCTCAAGCTAAGGCTGGTTTGTCCGGGGCCGGGGCGCTGGCCCACTATGATGTTGACAGGCCGCTGAAAATGTACTGTGATGCGTCCTCATCTGGGGTGGGAGCGTGTCTCGTGCATCAGTTTCCAGACGGCGTCGAACGGCCAGTAGCATATGCATCACGCACGCTCTCTGAAGCGGAACAGAAGTATGCGCAAATTGAGAGAGAGGGATTGGGCATCATCTTTGGTGTGAAGCGTTTTCATCAGTACATTTGTGGCCGTCACTTCACACTGGTGACGGATCACCGTCCGTTGTGTCGCATTTTCAGTCCGTCAGCTGAGACGTCAAGCGTGGCAGCAGCGAGACTCCAGAGATGGGCTTTGATTCTTAGTATGTACGATTACGAAATTGAGTTTGTGTCTGGTTTACAGAATGTGCCGGCAGATGTCCTCAGCCGTCTTCCGAGCCGAACAGAATCGGATGATGAAACCTGGCAGGTGTGCAGCGCAGAAGAGGAAGAGCTGATCTGCGCGACCATCGAGGACGACATCTTGCCGGTGACTGCTGATCAGGTCGCCAGGCAGACGGCCAGGGACCCCGTCCTCGGTCCAGTGCTGAGCTGGGTCCGGTCCGGGGCATGGCCGAAGAAGACGGAGGCCAAGTTTCAGCCATACATCAGATGCAGAGACGGTTTGACAGTCGTTGACGGATGTCTTCAGGTGGGTGAAAAAGTAGTCATACCCAGCCGATTCAGACGTCAGCTGCTAGAGGAGTTACATGAGGGACACCTGGGGGTGTGTAAAATGAAGTCATTAGCTCGAGGTTTTGTGTGGTGGCCGAATCTGGATGACGAGATAGAGCAGTTGTGCCAACAGTGTGGTCCGTGCCGAACTAACGCTCAGAGACCGGCCACCTCCGCTGTGCACCCATGGGTGTATCCCTCGGCACCGTGGGAAAGAGTGCATATTGATTTCGCGTCCCATCAAGGTCGGGATTATCTTGTTCTCGTAGATGCGTTTTCAAAATGGCCGGAAATAGAGGAAATGCATGGCACAACAGCTACAAAAACGATAGAAGCGCTGACAAAAATATTTGCCACTCATGGTTTCCCAGTGACCCTGGTTTCGGACAATGGCCCGCCGTTCAAATCAGCAGAATTCGAGAACTTCTTGAGATCGAGAGGCATTTTCCATCGTGCCACTCCGCCTTATCACCCAGCATCAAATGGCCAGGCCGAGTCCATGGTGAGGACGTTCAAGTCGTTTTTAAAGAAACAGCAGTCGAACGGCAGGAGCCGTGCAGTAGCAGTCTGTCAGTTTTTGGCACGATACAGAGTGACGCCGTGTTCGTCCACTGGGAGGGCGCCGGCCGAGCTGTTACTGGGAAGAATGCCTCGCACAAAGTTATCTCTTCTGAAGCCCTCCGTGACCCAAAGATTGAAGGGTCCGGGAGAGTATGTGTATTCACGAGAGTTTCTTGCAGGTGATTCCGTGCTGCTGCGAGACCTGCGACCCGGCTCGGCGACTAAGTGGCGCAGAGCTACTGTTACTGGACGGGTCGGACCTCTGGTGTACGAGGTCTGCATCGACGGCCGGACCCGGACCGCTCACCTGGACCACCTGCTGGCGGACCGGACCGTGCCGGACCGCCCGGTGCCGGCCGCTGTTCCGGGACCCGAGCCGGCCCGAACCGACTATAGATCGGGGGAGTATCTGGCGTACGACCGGTGCGCGTCTGCCGGTGGTGCATCGGTGCCGCTGCCGAGTGAGATCGAGACGCCCGGGGAGGCTCATCGACGTCGGGAGAGTGGGGACTCCCACAGGGAGCGGTCCCAGCGCTCTGCAGAGGACTCTGGATTGTGGGGTGCGGGTGAGGCTCGTGTGCGACCGGGGAATGAGTGTCAGAGTGAACCAGTGTTAAGACGTTCCGAGCGCTTGAGGAACAAGTTTTCGTGAAGGGGGGAAAAGTGATATGTACTGGTATTTGCATCTCGAGGTGGTGGTGAGTTTGCATCTCTGACACAGGCTCGTCGGCTGACGCCGGTCATGTGGTCAGCTGGCCCCGGGCTACGCCGGGCTGGCCGGCGGCTCGGGGGCTGTCTTGGTTGGGCTGTGACCGAGAGTGGTGTTCGTCTATGGTGAAGGTGCTGGGAATACATCACCATCTAGCCGCAGGGACGCAAGATTTAGTACCCAAACCGGTCGCAGACTGCATACGAATCACACCCAGGGCAGAATCATTATTCCCTTCCGGAATCCACACGATTTTGCGAACGACGCTCGACATATCGCGCCGCTACTGAATGAGAGGACCATTCTCAATCCTAAATAGTCTACATCCTCCCAGACACCTGGCGTTGCGAGAACGGAACTCCCCTCCCTTCGTTCGCTTCTCCCGGCCATTCCTCTGAACCCCTGGTCCCCCTGGTCAAGGAAACAATCCGTACATAACCAGCGTCCAGCCAATCTGCGTTCAATACAACTGCGTTGGTATTTCAGAGCGCTCGACTGCAGGTCATATAATTGCATTTGGTCGATATTTGCCGAAGTGTGTGGTGTAATACAATGTTCAAACGTCCAAATCGTTCTCCCGACCGCTCTCGCCAGCCAAAAGCCACCGTTGGTTCTCGTTCCGCCAATATATTGATAACATCAGCAGATACCAGTTGAAGAAGTGGCAGTCGGAAGGCCCGCGCGCCTGAAACGAAGGACAACGCGAGGTCAGAGCTGGTATCAGTCGGAGAGCGTTAGAAACGGGGAACTTTTAGGATCAGTCCTATCATTGGCACAATCACAGATAATCAGAGGATTGGCTCTATGGTTGTCATCATAAAAGACAGAAAGTCGTTATCCAACATCGCTAGTACCCCATAAACCTTGTAGGCACCTTCCACAAACCGCACAAGCTCCCGAATTTCACTGGACAAGCTATGAAAACCCGTTCCAACTACCAGCCGCAGTCCGGGGCAGTGGACCCGCTCTCACCACACGCACCTGGTTCAGGCCTTGCCGGCGGCAGCCGCCTCCTTCTCCTTCCTGCGAAGGATGTCCTTCTTGAGCGGTCCGAGGAAGGCGGCCTTCTCCGCGGCCGTCTGGAAACGGCCGTGACCAAACTTGGACGACGTGTCGATCCATTTCAGCTCGATCTTCTCAGACGCCACGCGGCTCGTGTGCGTGATCAGAGACTGAGGGGGGCAGAGAAACCGGTTAGGTCAGGGTCAAGGGGTAGACAGATAATTCCGGTATTACAAACATGTGATCTATCTGTCTAAAACAACTGAAGATATCGGGGTTAATAGACAGGAGCACGCAGTAGCAGACGATTATCGCCTTGGGCATTTCAACATGTAGTTCATAACTTGTCAGGCAGGCGCTACATGACTAATATACACTTGCTACGTGGCCTGAATTACATCACTAGCACCGCGGACTGTCCGCCCGCCGGCCAGGTGTCTGATACAGTTCAGTCACACCACCGAGGGAGGGTCACTGTTGGCTCTCAACTGATCATGTCGGACTAGGGCATCGTCCGACAAGAATGGGTAAGAAGCCAACGGCACTGCAACGTGCCGCGTCACTTGGAAAATCGCATGGTAAATCAACTGCAAAGCTGACACTCAACACGGCAAAGCAACTTTGGCATCTAGGGTTTCAGGAATGGCCGAAATCACACATATCTCGACAGCCAGACATTTATACAGTCGCGATTGTTACCTTGCGCAGGGTGAGGACGCGTTTCTTGGGTCCAATGCAGCAGCCCTTGATCATGATGAAGTCGTTGTTGACCTCTCCGTAGCGGACGAAGCCACCCAGGGGGGTGATGGACTTGTCCGTCAGATCGTAATCTGTGCTGGCGTTGTTCTTCACGACCTGCCAGGGAGAGAGAATACGGCCGAGGGGCGGTTAGAACAGTCAGGGAAAGCAAGGTATGAAGATTGTAGAATAGAGATATCAGGCCTATCATTGACAGTCATCGTAATTGATCATTGTTAGCTCAGTTTTTCATCATATCAACTGCTTGCCATGCAACATCAACAATATCGCTAGGCACAAAACTGCACCACATCACTACTTTAACAGCTGATACAGTTACATTTTCATTGAATACCCCCTTCCAACCCGTCTCTTACCAGTCCATCCTTTGTGTGGATGCCGGCGCCCATGCGGTAGATCTTCTTGTTGATCTCCGTCCGGTGATGGTAGCCCTTCTGACCGGCGCGCGCCACGGTGAAACGGACGCGGCTGGGATGCCACGCGCCGATACAGGCCACCTTACGCAGACCCTTGTGCGTCTTGCGAGGCAGTTTCTTCGTGTGCCAACGGCTGGTCACGCCTGAGGGGGAGGGGGGGGGGGTTAGCGAGGGTTTAGAGAGGCGAGGGTGAAGGGAAGGGACGGGCGAATCAGAAGGAAGGCAGCATTGTCGGCGAATCAACACTGTAGTTCAGCCGAAACCATCGGATGTCCATCATTAGTGGGAGGAAAGCGCACGAAAGACACCAATAAAAAAGGTGCAAACTAACGGCCACTGAAGCAATTCCACAAACGCGTTAAATTGGCTGTATATTATTACATAACCTAGAAAAGTTCACATGATATAGACCATAAACATGTTATTTCCTCACTTTTAACACCCAAATCTACCTCAACTATCCCACACACGAAGACTCAGCTAGGCCTCGTCATAACATTCCACCACCACCATGATACAATGCTTGCCGTTTATCGGTGCTAGGTCCATCTCTCTTCGCTTCACTCACCCTTGAATCCGCGTCCCTTGGTGACTCCGATGATGTCAATCATCTCATCGGGCGCAAACACACTGCCGACGGGCACCTGGGACTCGAGCTTCTCACGCGCCCAATCCACCTGATCAGAGACGGTGCCGCCGTTCACCTGGATCTCCATCAGGTGAGCCTTCTTCTGGCGCATGCGCAGCAGCTTCATCTGTTGAAGGAGATACGCGCAGTTGGTGACGGGCAAACAGGGATGGTATTAGCTGCCAGGACCCGGCCGACAACTACATCAACTGAATGTTAGTTTCTCGGGGAGTTGGGGCGCGTATTAACCCTAGAACGCCTAGGGGGGGGGGTTGTATCAACCCCCCCCCTGAGGTTTTTTCGAAGTGCACGCTAAACGGCTTGTCGTAGCGGACTGAAATTTTCAATACCCTCTGGGGCAACCTTTGCGCATCTTTTGCCGAAAAAAAATTGATCGGGTCATGTCAGGTCACGGAGTTATGACGTCATAAGAGGTACAGCCTCCGGCCGGATTTTCACAAACTGAGTGCCAACGCCCGAGGTTTCCTGCCGGTGGAACGGGCATCGGTTGATGGATCGTGATGAAACTTCCCATGCATGTTGGGGCAAGTATTGGCTATCATATGGTATAAGAAATTTGACCGGGTCAGGTCAGGTCACGGAGCTATGACGTCACAAGAGGAACAGCGTCCGGTACAATTTTTGAAAAGCGCCCGAACCACTATTTTGCTAATTCTTGTCACCTCAATGGGAATATGCAGCAATATTAGCTTCTATAGGGAGCAAATGGACCTCCCAAATCCAAAAATACAATCAGATTTCAAAAATTTAAATTTTGATTTTCCGAATTTCTGCCGCCGACTGTGACCTTGCCGACTTCCGGCGCTCCCAACGCGCCATTTTTAGAGCTAGGGAAACGAAATACATACCAAACGATAGAGAATTGATCAAGGAACACGATAGTGAAGGTTTCAAGTCGATATCTCCCACCGTTTTGCCGCAATCGCCGCCGAAAGTTGAAAAAAAGTCTATTTTTCCGAAAATTTGACCTTTGACCGGTCAAAAGTAGGTCAAATGTTGACCTAGGACCAAAAAATATACCACCAATCGCGAGATCTCGTTGAGAGCAATCCGTTGGTTTTTTCCGCTAAGCTCTACGACCTTCCGTTTCGAAACGCCAGGGGGGGGGTCGTAACAACCCCCCCCCCCTGGTCGTTCGTGTTATGAGAAATGGCCTGGTCGTGCGAGGGTTAACAATCAAACAAGTAACAACTCAATGACTGAAGTTATCGCTTTTAGTTCAACTCGCAATGAGCTTCTGTAGGCTCTCCGGGTGACGCTCTAACACGCCAGCTTTTTATCTACGTTCCACTCCAAGCCCGGCGCAGAGCCTCCCTTAGCTCACTTGACTAATGACTATTCTCTCAGAACTGACCTGGGTGTGCGCGATGACGCGGACCACACTGCAGTACTTCTTTATCTTCTGCAGCTCGCGGGCAATCTCCTTCTTGCCGGCCTCATCCGACCACTTCTTAGAGGCCTTGGTGAACGCCTTCTTCTTGGAGGCACCCCTGCGGACGAGTCAGCGGAGGCGGCGGGGGGACGGGACGGTGTCAGCCGGCGGCCGTCTGGTGCCTCCGCCGGGCCAGCGCGGGGGGCAGAGCAGACGGCCGCGGCTGGGAGGCGCCTCATCGCCGCAGCGGGCGAGCGGAGACTGGGTGGACAGGGGCCGTGAGCAGCCGACGGCGGAGGGTGTGTGCGGGGAATGAAACAACACACTCAGAAATGCGGACCAACAACGTATTATTATGTTTGCGGAACCGTGAATTTACGCATTATTGTGCTAATTAACTCATTCGCTTGTAAAGCAGCTCTAAAAAATGAGTTGACATGATTCAATGGTTTGATCGACTTTGTCTGCGGAATATAAATTGCGAAGTTACAATAAATATCGATTTATGCAGCAAATATTTTCAATCCAGCCATAGCAGATAATCTCGCATTTCCTAATGATCCCAGCGTCGCACGCCGTGCCGTCACTGACCAGTTCTTGTAGAAGCGGCGGCGGCACTCTTCGCTGAGGTGCTCGGCGAACAGCGTCTTGAAGGCGCGCAGACCCTTGGGCGTCTCGACGTAGCCGACGATGCCAACAATCACCATCGGAGGCGTCTCGATGATCGTCACCGGCTCGACGATCTCCTTCTTGTTCAGCTCTGGCGGATGCAGAGAGCGGTGTGTTAGTGTTAGAGGTTCGGCAGGGGAACGTAGGTCAGCTATAAAGGGTGCGGCAAATAGTCGGGATACTGACACGGACAGTCAGTGACCAACGGTCGCTGGTGATGATGATGATTTGGTGTTTTAGGGCGCACCAGCAACGAGGCTATATGGCGCCCATATCTAACCAATCTTCCTCAAAGTCGGGGGTTAAAAATCACCTGAAGCCCGGAGGCCGTGATGAACGAAAAGAGGCGAAAGGAATCGAGAAAAGGGGAGTCGTCGCGGAGAAGTGTTCTCAAAGAGAGCTGGGGGCCACGCAATCCAAAAAACCGCAATCGCTCAGCGTCCAGTCTCGGGCACTCGACCAAGACGTGTCGGACCGAAAGTCGGTCACCACATCTGGTACAAATAGGCCTGGAGCCAACGCCGATAAGGAACCCGTTTTATCTTACTATCAGAGACACAAAGCGGGAGGAGGCAGAGGAAACAGACAGGCTACATGAAAGGGGAAGGAGGGGATACAAAACAGCACTGGAGCACAAAGGTTTACTACGTTGAGCTATCCCGCAACGTGAAGCCAAAGTTCATCGGCTCACGTCTACCGTTAAGTCCTACTGATGCGCTACTACTCGCGTTTACAGCCAATGCCGCGCGGCGACTAGTTCAATTACAGTTTCGGTTGTGTCCCACATGCTCACTGCGGCGGCCACTGGAGGGGGCGCTGCCGCAGCTATCTCGGGGAGCGCTCGCTGTAGGCACTCTCTGATCTCGGACAGACAGGTAGTCTCCGTCCGGGAATGGGTAGAGCGCCACACTGGCATTCAACACAGTAACTACACTTACTTCCACACACAACGCTAGACTCGAGCTACATGCCCTCTCAGACCATTTTGACCATCGTCTAGTGTCCCTTACTCAGACCCCTTACAAGGCTCATCACTTTTGCCCATAATCTATTTTTCTACAAACTTCTTTCCATGCACCAATCATCATACATGCAGTTAACTCATCCCCCCTATTATTTCCTTACCCCTAAAATATCATCCTCCCCATGCTGTTTTCCCTCTTCCAAGCCAGCCTCGCCACCCCAACTCACTGGATCCGGGACGGTCGGCCTCCCTCACAATGTGAGTCATGCCCGCCTTGTAGCCGATGAAGGCAGTCAGATGGCACGGCTTGTTCTTGTCATTCTTGGGGAAAGTCTTGACGCGGCCGCGGTGGCGCCTTGCCCGCTTCTTGGGGTAGAACCCCATCGAGCCATGGCGGGGCGCTTCGAATTTGCGGTGCGACTGTGAATAGAGGGGACGGGGTGAGCTGATTGCAGCAAACGGGGAATGAAAGAGGCCGGTTTCGAGCTCGTTGGTAACCCGAGCCCGGCCAGGGAGTGTCTGAACACCTCCCCCCCCCCCGTCTAACTCGGCTCCTGGGATACATTCTGACACGCGGTAAGCGGCATTCGAGATAAAGTGTCAAAAACCATGACGAAAGTGCTTCATTTTTTTAGGTCAGGTCACCGGAGGTCGACAAATATAAAATTATGCATATTCCAACATTTTTTGACAAACCAGCGCATAACTTGAGAATTGACCCATGCCCCGTAGGGCTATCAGCGGACCATACCACCCGTAGGGGGGAGGCGTTCCCCCCCCCCCCCCCAAGATCTCGGAAATTTACCGGCCGATTTTCACAATTCAAACGGCGTTCGATAGCCCCACCAGGGAACCAAATTTCATTGATCTAGGTCAAACCAATGACGTCACAGGTCAGGTCAAAGGTCGGATTCTCACCGTTCACAGGCATTTCAAGAAATGTGTTGTGAAATCGAGTAAATTGGAAAGTTATTGAAAACCATCGATGCTACATTGTTCTTCAAACACATACTTTGCTACCTGAGGTCACTGATACCAGGTCAGGTCACATAGGTGAGGTCGCTGGGGGGTCACAATATGAAAGTGTCGTGTGATACATGTTTTATGGTCCAATTTACATGACAAATGCGATTATGTGGGTCAGCCTTTTGGGCCAGCTTAGGTCCCGTTTGGTGAAGGTCAGGTCAAATTAGGTCTATTGGTTACACTCCCCCAAATTAATTAGGTAAAATTCCATCCCTGTTGTTTATTGTAATTAAATCAAATCTTTAAAGGGACCCTCCCACCTTAACATTAGTTTTGAGTTGAGATAGCCAAGTTTGCGGCCAGGCTCAGAAACCACCATTTATCCTGGTCGCAACCCCCGCAGCTTTATGGTGTTCAAGAAATTTCTTCCCTTTACTTGCAGGGTGGGACCAGCGTGGTCCCTATCTCTTAACCATTACGGGAGTCTGATGACGTCATCAGGCTTTCGAACGTCCGTTAAATGTTTGACTAAAACGTTTTGTAGCACGCGGTGGTATATGCTGCTTTGCGCGCAACAAATGCCGCACTTTCAAATAAAGTCGCTAGGAACAGCGGAAATCCCAAAAAGTAAACAAAAGTAAAAGGCTAATATCTTGAAAACCGGTGAATATTTTTCGATGAAATTTGGTAGATATTCGTTTTTGCTCTTTCTGAACCGAGCGACATCACTTTCATGCCAATTCATTAACTTTTTTGAAGGTGGGAGGGTCCCTTTAAACAATTTTCTTTCAAAACACCAATCCATTTATTGAATGGCCAGCTGATTGTGATGCCCAGAACCTGCAGAAAAGCCGTTTTCCTATCGCCATTTTCGAGTCAATTCGCCAAATTTAATCAAATCACGCTAATTTCTAGTGGAAAATGGAAGCCTTTTCTCTCCGATAAGTGGACGTGATACCGCAAGTACCGGCTTTTTATACCATTTTTCACCCTTAAACGCAGTTCACACTTGCCCGTAAGGTCTGCCGGTGACGGGCCCGACACCGTCAAAACGGCCGAAACCGACGGAGCGACGGCCGTCAGGTCGACGGTCATGTGTGAACCTGCAGCGTTTGACGGCCGGCAACAGCTGACTGCGCCGGCGCCGGACCTGACAGCCGTCGCTTTGGAAAGTTCAGCAATGTTCAACTTTTGACGGTGACGGGCCCGCCGGTTTGAATGCCTGCGTGTTGGAGGAAGAGGAATAGGAACGTTATCATGCAGAATGAAGCTTAAATACATTTTTAAGAGCACTTACACCATTTTCTTTCCATTTGTTGAGATCAAAGTGTTTATTACGGCACGATATCTTGAGATTACATCCCTGATTTAAGTCAGCGAACCGATGTGTCTTTCATGAAAATAATGTTGCAGCATTCTTTGACAAAAAATGTAAATGCGTGGTATTTTATTTCTGTAATTCAGAGAATATTTTTAACTTCTCAGCCTCTACCCTCCCCATCCCCTTCCCCCATCTGCGTCCATCTCAGTCAGGGAAACTATGGTAAAATCTGCTATTTTTAGCAGTCTGCTATTTTTGACAGAAATCTGCCAAAAATGGGTATGCATGTGATGTCATCATACCCAAATGTAACAGATTTGGGTACGGCCCCATACAAAAGCAGATCTACACCCTAATTGAAGCAAATGCGCATCAAATGCCTGGCAGATTCATGATGAGAATAGCAGTTGGGGAAACTACGAGGAGCCAAACAAAAATTGGATTAGCCAATCAGCGGCTGGAGTGGGCGGGGCGATGACCATATATGGTCATAAAATCAGACAACTTCATCATTTCAATGAATTTTTGCATTCAAATGAAAAAATAAGGCATAAGAATGTTTTTTAACCACACAAGACCTACACTCACCCAGTGCATAATTAACTGGCAGCTATAAATCGCAGAGTTACAACGCAAGGTCAAACCGTGATTGGCAAATATGGCGGATTGAAACAGACGCGCCAAAACATGTAAGCAGTACCGTGGTTTAAAAATGTCATTATTTTTATTATTTTGTTTATGGTTTTTTAATTGTGGTTAAGTTATTATTTTAAAATTAAATATCTTTGTTTATTGTAATCAAATTAAATCTATTAACAATTTTCTTTCATAAAACCAATCCATTTATTGAATGGCCAGCTGATTGTGACGCCCAGAACCTGCGAAAAAGCCATTTTCCTATCGCCATTTTCGAGTCAATTCGCCGCGTTTAATCAGATCACGCTAATTCCTAGTGAAAAATGGAAGCCTTTTCTCTCCAATAAGTGGACGCGATACCGCAAGTACCGGCTTGTTATACCGTTTTTCACCCTTAGTAGCTGGGGCTGCATTTATGTCCATATATGGTCATCAAAAGTCCATTTATTGACCAATCAATTTTTTGACATTTGCCTCGTAGTTTCCCCAACTGATAGTGCTGAGTGATCTCTGCTATTTTTGTTCAGATCCGACTATTTTCAAATTCATTATTTGAAAATAGTCTGATCTGAACAAAAATATCAGAGGACATTCTCAGCACTATTCTTATCATGAATCTGCCAGGCATTTGAAGCGCATTTGCTTCAATTAGGGTGCAGATCTGAGCGCTGTTCGGCAGCCGGCTATTTTGTGTGCAGGGTATGACGTATTTTGCGAGCCGACATCACAGGCGGTGACGTCGGCTCGCGCGCGAGCCGAGCGCCAACGACAAACTAACGGAAACCCTCGGACACCCTCGGGGCATAAACCGCGGAGTAGCATATTGAGCGAGTCTTACAATGAAAATTCATATATTTTCGTTTCTCAAATGATAATCAGGGTGTCTCTTACCTTTTTACATATCATTTAGGCTTACCTAACACTTCAGTTGCCAAATATCTGCAATTTATTCAAGCAAAGGTATTTTCAGTAAATATCAATGGTATAGACCGAAATCTTTTGAATAAAAACTCCAACCAACAGAAATAAAAATAACTTAATATATTCCAACCATTTCCTCCAAATAAACAACATAAAAACTCACTTTTACACACATCATTCATAATAAAGCATACTAACACGCCGCTTTTGACAATGGCGGCGTCGAGTGGCGCGCTGCTAGCGCTCTTTTTCGATCACAGACCCTGCACGCGCGCGAGCACACTAAGTCACGTCCGGGGGGCACAGGTATATGAAAAATCGCAGTGACGTAACACTTTTCTTGCTTCTCATTGGTCAATACTGCCCGTTGCCAGGGTAACATGCACGTATGTGAGCGCAGGCAAGAGTACTAGCCGGCCACCGATCAGGGCTCTGCCTTTGTATGGGGCCCAAATCTGCTATATTTGGGTACGATGACGTCACATGCGTACCCATTTTTAGCAGATTTCTGTTAAAAATAGCAGATTTTACCATAGTTTCCCCGGCTGATCTCGAAAATGGTGCTCCATTTCTGTCCCAACATATGGCAGCCAATGAGAGCTGCCAAATCTCAACTTTCATTTGACGGGCTGCAGGCCATCAGGTCTACGGTGACGGGCCGGACACCGGCAGACTGACGGTCATGTGTGAACTACGTTTTAGCAGGTAGCGGGGGCTGCATTGATGCCCATATATGGTCATCAAAGTCCATTTATTGACCAATCAATTTTTGGATTTTCGCCTCATAGTTTCCCCAACTGATGCTTACTAAGACCCAAACCATGCAACAGGTCTTGCACGTACTTCCAGTACAGCATGCTCCAAGGAGTGAGCATTTCAATTTTTGGAATAGTTGGTTTTCAGCATCGCATTTTTAGAGCATTACCAAAATGGAAAGGTTTCAATAAATGAACCACAAATACCAAAGCCCAACAGAGACTGCAGCATCTGTTGAAAACTGCCACTCGGCACTTACCACTTGTTTGAACAATCAACCAAACGGCAAACGCAACCTAACCTAACACAATCTTGAATGATGCTTAATCCAAAAATCAAAATGGCTAAAAAAGCACCTGGCACGAATGATAATGAATAAAGACACGTGGCAGCTGCGCCGGAAACGGGTTGAAAATCCAGAATCAAAGGCCAGAAAGATTAGACAAAAAATACAAATCAAAATAGCGCATTGCTTATAACAAACACTGTACGAGCAATTTATAAGAACAATTTCATGTCATTAAGCCGAAATATTTCATAAGAACCGGAGCACCTGACAACCGGACCTACCATGGCGAAGACTCAAACGGAAAGACCAATGAAGTGGTGAATGAGTGGAACTTCCTTTCAGTGATAAGGAAAATGATGCCGGTTTTTTACACTCCTCAATCAAATTTCAAAATTTATAAAATAAATTTCCGATTACTGAAATAAACATTGAAAAATATTTTGTTTTAAAATTATACATTATGCCTTCAAAATGTCGTCATAATTGCCAGGGTGGAATTTTCAGCACTACATACTTTTTAGAGTGGCAGCATTTTAGCATTATGAGACCGGAGCAGTGCTTCAATGTGGGCACTGGATCGACAAAGGTCTTCAATTGGCTTCCCAAAATGCAACTAGTTAGTAACTACAGCCGGCGTGTGGTAGGTGTTGATACTAACGTTTGGCAGGAATGCTCATCAGCTCAGGACTGATATGAATGGGTCACATGCAAATGCAATGCAACAAACACTCATTACCCCACCAAAAAAAAACTTATTTTAACCCGTACCGGCCGTTGGGCTAATTGGCGGACCCTGCCAATCATTGGGTTGGGCCCGTTTCGGCCACTGCTACGATCTCGGAACTACCACAGAGCGATTTTCATTTCGTTCGATAGCCCCAGCGGGGAAACACCTTGTGACCAAATTTCATTGACCTAGATGAAACCTATGACGTCACAGGTCAGGTCAAATGTCGCATTTTCACCGTTCACACACTTCACACCCAGTAAACATGCCGACGTCGGCCCGACGTCGGCCGACGTCGGGGTGACGTCGGCAACTCGGTATCGGCATGCCGACTTCGGCCCGACGTCGGTCCAACCTCGGCACGACGTCGGCTGGATGTCGGATATGCCCGCATGTACCAACGTCCAGCCGAGGTCCAGCCGACGTCGGGCCGACGTCGGACCGAGATCAATTGCTGAGGTCCAACCGACGTCGGGCCGACGTCGGAGCGACGTCGGACCGACATCGGCCGCTGTTTTGACCGTTAAAATAATATAAAATACATGTTTCATGTTTCATAAAGAGCTTCTGTATTCAAAATATCCTCAGGAAACTCAAATCTTCCTCCACGCCGCAACCCCCTGATCCGGAATGGACGGGAAACTTTATCCCATTTGGGATTGCCCGTAAGCCGAGCTCGCCCGTAGCCGGGTGCGGTGAGTGCTAAGGGGCTGCTCGGCCTATCCTTTGGTCAGGCTCAGTCCCGGCAACTCACCAGGGCCGGGCCCAGTTCATATAGAAAGGCCAGATCGGCAAGTGTCACTGCCAAAGTGCCACTTATCAAAGGGACACTTTGGGAAACGTTGGTGTAGGTGTGTAAGAGTGGCTATATGAATCCATTGTGGGGTCGCCCTTTCCAATAAGTGTCACGTAACAGCAATGGGACCAGGGACTCTATATAAACTGGACCCAGGGTGCTCGCCAAGAAGACCAATGTCTCCATCCTATCATCCTTCCGGCTCTGAAATGGTCTTGTCAGACCGAAAGGGCATAACCCAAAAAAAACAAACTAAATTTGCTATCTGGCTGCGTGGTGTAGTGGTTAGCGCACTAACCTCGCGTTCAAATGACACGAGGTTGGAATCCCATCGCCGGCTGATGCTTTTGGCGTGTTGTCCCAATAAACATGCCGACGTCGGCGACTGGGGGGCTCGAATCCCGCCGCCGGTTGATATTTTTTGCGCGTTGTCCCAATAAACATGCCGACGTCGGCTCCTTCGGTCCAACGACAAACGATCTCGTCAACCTCGGCAAAAGACCTCTGCCCGACGTCGGCTCGACGTCGGCTGGACTTCGGCTGGACGTCGGAACATGCGGGTATATCCGACGTCCAGCCGATGTCGGGCCGAGGTTGAACCGACGTTGGGCCGACGTCGGGCCGAGCCTCGGCCCGGTTTACTGGGCAGGCATTTCAAGAAATGTGCTGTGAAGTCGTGTAAATTGGTAAGTTATTGAAAACCATCGATTTGATTCGTCAAACACATACTTTGCTACCTGAGGTCACTGATACCAGGTCAGGTCACAGAGGTCAGGTCACTGGGGATCACAATATGAAAGTGTCGTGTGATGCATACCTATTGTATGGTCCATTTTACATGAAAAATGCGATCATGTGGGTCAGGCAGCCTTTGGCACCAGCTTAACCCGGCAGTTGCTGGGGTATTTCGCCACCCACCGTTTGCTGGGGGGGGGGCGTTAAACGCCCCCAGCCGATAACTCGAGAACCAATAGGCGCAGCGAAACGCACGAGGCGGCAAACGAAAGAGCGCGACGAGACGCTTCAGATGAGTACTTTAAAGTTGAATTTTGAGGTCACAGGTCGGGTCAAGGTCAGGTCAAACACCTGAAATCGGGCTTTCAGTAGCATGGACTTCAGGACTTCGCAATGGGCGCCTCTCATAGGCGTAGGAACAGGGGGGGCCGGGGGGGCCATGGCCCCCCCACTTTCGGAGGTGGGGGGGCCAGCAATGTTAACTGGCCCCCCCCACTTTTTGCTGACTTAAGTGTCTGTCTGTACCTAACCTACCACCTGGTAACTGGATAACTATTCAGCTTGCCCTTTAATGAGGATTCCTTTTTGTTTTTACAGCGTTATTGACCGCAATTTCCTTCACTCAATGAAGGAAACCATATCAGAGACAAGACTGTGAGTCCTGGTGACAGCATTTTGTTGAATACGAGGCGCGGGACAGCGAGCACTAAAAAGGTATAGGCAATACTAAGACAATACTAGCACGGTGCAGGAGAATGCGTATACAAACGACCAACGCTTGACCTTATCTGCTTGGGGTCGGCATAGTTCGTCAAAGGCGTACTAGCTGGGGGCCAGGGTGACCGTGCCTCAGCCTCGGTTCAAACAGGCTGGGGGCCAGCAATGTCTGTTTCTGTCCCTCCCCCTTCCACTTTCAGTGCAGTGGCGGTCGCAGAGGGGGATCAGGGTCATGCCCTTCCCCCCTCCAAAGGCTAATCAGGGGGCCGTCATATCATTTGGCCCCCCCCCCCAAACAACCAATGGGCTCCCATGGGCGTATGGGGCTCTGGCCCTTATTCGATTGTCACGAGACTCAAGAATCCCACGCTAGCTATTAACAGCTCCCAAACCAGTCTTTGAGGGTCCTACACTGATCTCGGAGGGCCCTTCAGTGGCGGTCAAGCGCCCACATTGACCGCTGAGAACCCACATTGACCTCATTTGAGGGCCCCTAAACCGGCCTCAAGGGCCCAGCCGGCGTCTGAGGGCCTCACACCGGCCTCTGGTGGCCTCATTTCTGTCTCTGGGGTCCCAAGACTAGCCTTTAGGTGCCTTTGAGGGCCCCGCACTGAATTCTGAAGACCCGATGCCGGCCTCTAAGGGTCCGCATCGGCCTCTGAGGGTCCACCTTGGCCTGAGGGGTCCAACGCCGGCCCATGCCGGTCTTTTAGGGCCCCACACTGACCTCTAAGGGCCCATGCTGACCTGTAAGGACCCACATTAGCCTATGAGGCCTTGCACGGGATTCTGAAGACCTGATGCCGGCCCCTGAGGCCCATCTTGGTTTTTGAGGGCCTTCTGCTGGTTTCTGGGTTCCAACACCGGCCCATGCCGGTATTTTAGGGTCCCACATTGACCTCTAAGGGCCCCGCACTGGATTCCGGAGATCCGATGCCCGTCTCCAAGGGTCCGCATCGGCCTCTGAGGGCTCACCTTGGCCTATGAGGGCCCTCCGCTGGTCTCTAGGTTCCAAGTCCCGCCCATGCCGGTCTGTTACGGCCCCACACTGACCTCTAAGGGCCCATGCTGGCCTGTAAGGACACGCATTAGTCTCTGAGGGCCTTGCACTGGATTCTGAAGACCCGATGCTGGCCTCTGAGGCCCATCTTGGTTTTTGAGGGTCTTCTGCTGGCCTCTGGGGTCCAACACCGGCCCATGCCGGCATTTTAGGGTCCCACACTGACCTCTGAGGGCCCATACTGGCCTGTAAGGACCCACATTAGCCTCTGATGGCCCAAGTCGGCATCTTAAGGTCTCATCCTGCCCTTTGCAGGCCCTGTACTGGTCTCTGAGGGCCTTAACCCTCGCCGGCCGGGGGGGGGGGCGGGTGCCGCCCCTCCATAGGTTTTTTTCGCGATAGCTCCGAACACGCCGGCGATAGAGAGCTGAAGCTTGGCATACCTGACCTTTGAATCAAACGGGATCTTTTGACACCAACCGCATTTTCGGGTCAGATCAGGTCACTGAGCCATGTGGTCATAAGTGAACCTCTGCACGGTCTTCAGATGTCGCATCTTCGCAACGCCCTCACTGCCAGAGGAGATTTCACAGGGAAATGAACCTTGGAGGATCTAGTATCCAATAGGAGTCTCTCAACTTGTATGATGTATATCTCGGATTTTTCCTAAAGTTCATATGAGGTCATGTCATTTTCGTGACCTCACCATTAGGTATACCTAAGTCAATGGGGATAAACTGAAAACTTTTTCTGGCGCCGGGAACGATCGATCTCCAACTATCTCAAGCACACCGAATCGTGATTTCATGCACTCCTTGCAAGGTTCGATGCGTCACTTTTGCAATATTGACCTTGCGCGACGTCATTTATGAAGTTATAAGGGTCTTATTAGTTTTTCGTCAATAACTAGGTACCGATCAAATTGAGCTAGCGAGTCGGGAAAGCCACCTATGGACTCAAGAAGACCTGCTGAATCGAATGATATGCGACATGACCTCCTTCGACCAATTTCGTGACCTGGGGACGCCGACCTGACCGTGACCCGAGGTCAACACCCTAAGTTTACCTCACCCAAACAAAAAGTATATCATTCGACGCGCCTGAGAGAGGCGAACACGATGCTGGCAAAATCGCGGCTCTGCGGCCATTTTTTGCGAAGTTATTCACCAAAAACGGAACCGTGCCTTGAGGCACTTGACCTGACCTCAGAGGTCACCGGTTTTTGTTTGTTTTGTTGGGTTAGGCCCTTTCGGTCCAATGAGACCATTTCAGAGCCGGAAGGATGATAGGATATAGGGGGAGACATTGATCTGGCAGGCACCCTAGTGAGTCGCCGGGGCTGAGCCCGTCCAGAGGACAGGCCACCCAGCCCCAAGGCACTCACTGCACCCGGCTACGGGGTGCGCTCCCTCGGGAGCAGCGGTGCCGCTCCAAGGGAGCAGCCCGCATGAGATAAAGTTGCCTGTCCAGCCCGGAGGGGGTTGCGGTGTGGAGGAGAAGGATTTCAGTATCCTGAGGATAGAAGCACGGAACGGTGTCAGAGGTCACCGGTTGACCTAGGACCATAAAATCGGGTATCGATCTCTGCGTCTCGTAACGGCGCACACGCTCGTTTTACCGCGACGCGCTAGCTCCACCTGGGGCGAAACGGCGAGGGGGGTCGTACCCGCCCCCCACCCCCTCGGCCAGCGCGTATGTAGAAAACCTATAGGACCGGGCCGTGGAGGGTTAAACTGGCCTCTGAAGACCCAGACCGTCTAAAAGTCCCACACCGGCCTCTGATAAGTGATAGTCAGTCAGCCCAGTTGCAGTGGTCGCTGATATAAAACCTCTTAAAAACGTTATAGGCCTGGCTGAGCCTAGCTGGGCCGTTCATGCTGATTTTTATAGGTATATTGAAAAGACTCGCTTTGCACGTTTCACGCTTGCTCGTAATGAAAAAGTTGCTGGATGCCTCTGGAATTTGCATGGGTGCCAACGGCTGCGGAGGACAGGGAAACGCGTCCATCAGTTTGAGTTTATGGACGGGAGACTCCCTGAAATTTCAACCAATTTTTTTTTCTTTTTTTGTCTCGATTTTTTTTTTACCTCTGAGCATGTTTGCGAAAACAAAGTGACCGAAATCCGAGGAGAAATCGGATTTTGGGGGTAGGTTAGGTTTTGGACCTCTGGGACCCTGGCCCCCCCACTTTCGAAAACGTTCCTACGCCTATGGCGCCTCTCGCCATAAACTCTGTCAAAACGGTGCACAATCCACCCTATAAGGCCTACAAGAGTGTCAGCTCCATATAGGGGTCAGTCAAGCATAGGTCAAGGTCAAGGTCAGGTCAACCGGGTAGGCACATATCCCCGAAAATCAAAACTGATATTCGCAGCCTGTGACACATGTTTTATAGGTAATTTGGGGCGTAGAACACGATGGTGACATTCATTTTATCATATGTGTACGTGGTCGGCTCAAAAACTTCAATTTAAGAAATTCATGTATCATGGTCGTGAAGTAGTCACGAAAAATTGCCAAGATTCAGTTCAAGATTTTGGAAAATGCGGAACGACAATCAATAATCGAAGATAGCCATTTGATTGATCATGGTATTGGCAGTCTAATGGCGTTTACGGCATGTCTGTATGTCTATTCTGTGATTTTATATGATTTTTTGAACATATGCCGTTTTTGGTCGAAAACTCAGAAATCATGACGTCACTAAAACCTCGATATCTCAAAAATTTTCCGACCGATTTTTTTGAAACTTTGTCACAATAAACTTCAATTAGTTTCCTACAGGTACCCAAAATTTGGCGCGCCTGCGGCGCGCCGTTTTTATGCTATGGCCCGGCGAAAAAAGTGGGGGCGTTAAACGCCCCCCCCCCAGCAACTCGCGGGTTAAGTCACGTTTTGGTGAAGGTCAGGTCAAGGTCAGTTCAAATTAGGTCAAATTTCAAAGTTGATATTTTTGCATAAAATGGGTATCGATTCGACGCAGCTCGTCACGGGGAGTCTAATGGTGGTCTTTGTTTTGTCCTACCTGGTCTGGAATTACAAAAAAAATTGAGCATGAAAAATTGACGTCATCATTTTTGAGCAGCTTTTTCACTATAACTTGGCCAAAAAACGAGATATCGATTTGAAATTTAGCATGCAGATAGACGACGGTAGGTACTATCACATATTTTCCGGTTTTTGTCGAAATCCAAAAAACAAACTTTTTGGATTTTTTGGCTAATATAAGGCATCTAAGGCAATAGGCATCCAAAAAAAAAAATTTTTTTTTTATTTTGAGGGGTCAGAACTAAAACATTTCAAAAATCCGAGCTGGCAGTTTTGTAGCCCTGTCAATTCTACACCTTGTATGTCCTTATCATTTTTCTGTAGCTTCAAAGCTGTAGGCCTGACAGCTCTACTCGCGAAGGTCTTTTTTCGGTCGAAAATGGCATAACATGACGTCATTCTGACGTCATTTGTAGCCAACCTATCATAGCCTCTGGAAAATATTTTGGTCACAACGTGTAAAATTGATGCCCGGAGGGGTCCTGAAAGTTTGGTGGCGATATCTCTAGTCGTTTAGGAAATATCGACGGAAAAGGACAGGGGGGCCGTTTCGCCCCCCCCCCCTACGGGGCGGGGGGGCGAATTGTTTTGTTTTTCAACAAAACAAGAAAACATTTGCAAAAAAGTGCTGTGTTCCGTCTCAAATGTGTGGGGGCACCGCCACCACGGCTCCAGAGTTGGGGAGGGGGGGTAAGCTGACCTCACTGCCCCCCCCCCCCCACCCCCGGTTGCCGCGCCCCTGCTCCTATCTCCGAAAATCCTGGGCCGATCGTCAAAATTCAAACGGAGTCTAATGGCCCTGGAAAAACTATCGAGCAAAACTTGGTGTTTGCCAGCCGCGAACGTATAAGAGGGGGGGGGGGGGGGTCCGTTGGACAACCCTTGTCGTTTCGCCCCTGATCGAGCCAGAGCTTTGCGGAAAAACGAACGTGCTGCCCGTGACAAGAGCAAACCAATTTTAACCCTCGCCGGCCGGAGGGGGGGGGAGGGGGGCGGGTGCCGCCTCCCCCCTCATAGGGTTTTTTTTTCGCAATAGCTGCGAACAGCTGGGGATAGAGAGCTGAAACTTGGCATACCTGACCTTTGATTCAAGCCGGATCTTTTGACACCAACCGTATTTTTGGGTCAGGTCAGGTCACTGACCTATGACGTCATAAGTGAACCTCTGCACGGTCTTCAGATGTCGCAACTTCGCAACGCCCTCACTGCCAGAGGAGATGTCACAGGGAAATGAAACTTGCAGGATCTAGTATCCATTATGAGTCTCACAACTTGTCTATCTCGGATTTTTCCTAAAGGTCATATGAGGTCAGGTCATTTTCGTGACCTCACCATTATAAGTCAATGGGGAAAAATGAAAACTGCTATTCTGGCGCCGGGAATGATCTCCAACTATCTCAAGCACACAGAATCGTGATTTGATGCACTCCTTGCAAGGTTAGATGCGTCATTTTTGCAATGTTACCTTGCGTGACGTCATTTATGACGTCATCAAGGTCATATTAGTTTTTCGTCAATAACTCCCGATCAAATGGAGCTAGCGAGTTGGGAAAGCCACCAATGGACTCAGGAAGACCTGCCGAATCGAATGATATGCAACATGACCTCTTTCGACCAACTTCATGACCCGGGGGTGCTGACCTGACCTTGACCTGAGGTCAACACCCTACGTTGACCTGACCCGAACCGAACAAAAAGTATACCATTCGACGCGCCTGAGTGAGGCGAACACGATGCTGCCAAAATCGCGGCTCTGCGGCCGTTTGTTGTGCGAAGTTATGCACCAAAAACTAAACCGTACCTTAGGGCACTTGACCTGACCTCAGAGGTCACCGGTTGACCTAGGACCTTAAAATCGGGTACCAATCTCTGCGTCTCGTAACGGCGCACCCGCTCGTTTTTACCGCGACGCGCTAGCTCCATCAGGGGTGAAACGGCGAGGGGGGTCGTACCCGCCCCCTCGGCCGGCTTGTATATAGAAAACCAATAGGTCCGGCGAGGGTTAAGGTCCCAAGTCAATGGTCGATCTTCAAGGTCAGGTCGATGACCCAAAAGTCGGGAAAATCGGGACCTGTTAGAACGTCGCTAAGTCTGGCTGGTACGAGGTTTTTCGAGATGCCAATCACAAATATCATGTTAGTTTTGATCACAAATGATGTATTCATGCATTTAGGCCAGGTCGGGTCACGTTAGGTCAGGTCAACCAGTAGGGGTCCTGCCGGGTTTTCGTAATAGGTGTCAACCGCCTCTAATTATAGCTTCGTAACATGATACGGAGGCACCAAAACTACTTCGTAAATGTTCAAATAGTTTTTAAATTCGAAGTCAGCTCCGAAAACTAGTCTAGAAACATGTAAAACTCGAAAAGTGAGCCGAAGTCATCAAAGGTCAATGACCTGACCTGACCTTCAGGTGACCTTGAAAGCCACCCTAATGCATGGGACCAACATCATATCACATGTTTGAACGCTGAACTACGAAATGAATGCAAACGCGCGACTAATGCGAGCCGACATACGCCGAATCACGATTCCGGCCAAACGCATGGTCCGAAAAGTTGGTCACAGTTCATTTGGGTCAGAATCATTAAAATTTAAGTCTCTCTCTCTCCCTCTCTCTCTCTCTCTCTCTCCCTCTCCCTCTCCCTCTCCCTCTCTCTCTCTCTCTCTCTCTCTCTCTCTCTCTCTCTCTCTCTCTCTCCCCCCAGTAAACATGCCGACGTCGGCCCGACGTCGGTCCAACCTCGGCACGACGTCGGCTGGGTCGGCTGGATATCGGATATGCCCGCATATTCCGACGGCCAGCCGAGGTCCAGCCGACGTCGGGCCGACGTCGGACCGAGATCAATTGCTGAGGTCCAGCCGACGTCGGGCCGACGTCGGGGCGACGTCGAACCGACATCGGCCGCTGTTTTGACCGTTAAAATAATATAAAATACATGTTTCATGTTTCATAAAGAGCTTCTGTATTCAAAATATCCTCAGGAAAGTCAAATCTTCCTCCACGCCGCAACCCCCTGATCCGCACTGGACGGGAAACTTTATCCCATTTGGGATTGTCCGTAAGCCAAGCTCGCCCGTAGTCGGGTGCGGTGAGTGCTTGGGGGCTCATCGGCCTATCCTTTGGTCAGGCTCAGCCCCGGCAACTCACCAGGGCCGGGCCCAGTTCATATAGAAAGGCTAGTCGGCAGGGCGTATTTTAACATGTTAACTGGGTCGGCAATTGCCGACCCAGTCACGGAGAATGCCGACCCAGTGACAGCCGTTTGCCGACCCAGTTGCCGCCCCCTCTAGGATGCAGCACGCACATGCAGGCTAGGTGCCGTCATTCATAGTGAGGCTGCTGCCCTCCGAAATGATAATGCCGCCTCTTAAAGTGAAGCAGCCGTCTATAGAAAGTGATGATCCCACAACTCAATGTGACAGTGCCGCCCCTAAATCTGTTAGTAGTCCCACTCAATGTAATGGTGCCCAGACTTGTGATCAGCTCAGTTGAGCCGGCTCAAAAATCAGCTCAGCTCATGAGCCGGCTCAAAATTTTGCCAAATTGTTGAGCTGTGAGCTGAGCCGGCTCAGTAATGCATTGAGCTGAGCTGCTGTCTGAGCTGAGCTGAATGAGCTTGAGCTGAGCTGAGCTGAATGAGCTTGAGCTGAGCTGAGCTGAGCTGAGCTGAGCTGATTGAGCTGAGCTGAGCTGAGCTGATTGAGCTGAGCTGAGCTGATTGAGCTGAGCTGAGCTGAGCTGAGCTGATTGAGCTGAGCTGAGCTGAGCTGAGCGAGCTGAGCTGAGCTGAGCTGAGCGAGCTGAGCTGAGCTGAGCTGAGCAAGCTGAGCTGAGCTGATTGAGCTGAGCTGATTTAGCTGAGCTGAGCTGAGATCCAGTTCTAGTAGGTACACTGGAAGATGATGAGAACGGATAAAAATATAAAACCGAATGCAATGTGCATTGAATATCCCTCGCCCGCACATGCCATTTTCCCATCCTAGAACGCACATGGGGGGGGGGGGGTGGTTGCCACCCCCCGCGCCATTTCGTTCCTGTTGGAGATAGAGCTTAGCAGTAAAGACCAAAAAGGGAAGAGACGAATCCAATGATACCCAGTTTTTACCTTCACAGGTCAGTCATTGACCTTCCAGGTCAGGTCAAACTAAAAAATGTTGCTGTTTTGGGTCACCGTTGGATATCAAGTGCGCTGCTTATCAAATACAGATGACGATGCTGTTTTCTGGTGCTAAGCCAGCTAGAACCTCTTTGTCACACTATCCGACCAGAATTTTGCTGCTGAGGTCATTTCAGGTCAAGTTAGGTCAAGGTCAATTATATGTGTTTGTATGTCTGTGTGTGTCTGTGTGTATACTGATGTGTGCACCGATTGTTTTTGGGTCCATATCACATGAAATCATGATCTGAGAAGCTTTTACCAAAAATGCAGTCAAAAAACTTCACAAAAAGTAAATTCAGCTTGCCTAAAACGCAATTATCTTAGATGACCTAGGTTGACCTTGACCCTGACCTTGACCCCTGTACACCGTCGAACAACATGTTCCATGATAGGTGGGAGGTAAGACTGGCAAAAAAGGCCGAAATCAGGGTGTCAAAAGCTCACAAGGCCCATGGCAAACGCAAGATGTTGAGAATTGGCCATTTGGGTCATGACATGACCTGAAAAACAAGGTCATATCTCGGAAACCAAAACTCACAGAACCTTGAAATTTTCAGTGGACATCAAGAAAGGATAGACGAGCAGCTATACGAAAAATCAGCCTTCTAGCTCTAAAAATGTTGAGTGCAGAGCAGAAAGACTGCCTGGGGGGGTGGCCACCCCCCCCCCCCCATGTGCGGGCGAGGGATATTGATACACTATAAACACTAGAAACATGATGAACTGGAAATAATATTATATACAAACCAAAGACGTCACTAGGTGAAAGGCCATGTAGTTCGACACCGCAAACTGAAGCGATCGGTCGGGAAATCGTTACATTCCTCTATTGCACCCCGTTCCCACCGTTGTACTCGTAAGCCGTTCGGTTGGTAGGTATCCTTATCCACTGCGGCGTGATGTCCCGACCTGTGTCCCGATGATTCGATGTCCATGACCAATCAGCACACGCATTGCCGTGACGTCATTGGCCGGACCCCGACACGTTACGGAGATATGGGTGGCATTCGGCATTCGGCAATGGGTGGCATTGAATTTAACTGAGCGGAAACTGAGCTGAGCTGAATTGAGCGGAAACTGAGCTGAGCTGAACGGGAACTGAGTTGAGCTGAGCTTAGCTGAGCGGAAACTGAGCTGAGCTGAACTGAGCTGAGCGGAAACTGAGCTGAGCTGAGCGGAAACTGAGCTGAGCGGAAACTGAACTGAGCTGAGCGGAAACTGAGCTGAGCTGAGCGGAAACTGAGCTGAGCTGAGCTGAGCGGAAACTGAGCTGAGCTGAGCTGAGCGGAAACTGAGCTGAGCTGAGCTGAGCGGAAACTGAGCTGAGCTGAGCTGAGCGGAAACTGAGCTGAGCTGAGCTGAGCGTGAGCGGAGCGCAGCCGGTTTGAGCGGAACGTGAGCTGAGCTGAGCCGCGTTAAACTGAGCGGGAGCTGAGCGGGAGCGGATAAGACGGAGTTGAGCTGAGCGAGCTCACTTTTTTCTTGAGCTGTCACATGTCTGATGGTGCCGCCCTTCTAAGCATCTGTGGAGCCCCTCAATGTGATGATACCGCCCCTCAAGAAGATGATGCCGCCCCTTTCAGTATCGGTGGCGCCCCTCAATGTGATGGTGCCGCCCTCAAAGTCCCGGTGGCGCCCCTGAATGTGATGGGCTGCCCGCCAACGAGTCGATGGCGCCCCTCAAAATGATGCTGCCGCCCCTTAAAGTGTTGGCGCCGCCCCTTATAGTGTCAGTGACGCCCTTCGAAGTGTCGGAGGAACCCACCAATATAATGGTGCCGCCCCTCTAGATAACCACATAGCCCCTCATTGTGATGGAGCCGCCCCTCAAGCAGATGATGCCGCCCCTGAATGTGATGGTGCTGCCCGCCAACGAGTTGGTGGCGCCCCTCAAAATGATGCTGCCGCCCCTAAAAGTGTTAGTGCCGCCCCTTATAGTGTCAGTGACGCTCTTCGAAGTGTCAGAGGAACCCACCAATATAATGGTGCCGCCCCTCTAGGTATCCACATAGCCCCTCATTGTGATGGAGCTGCCCCTCAAGCAGATAATGCCGCCCCTCAAGAAGATGATGCCGCCCCTTTCAGTATCGGTGGCGCCCCTCAATGTGATGGTGCCTCCCTCAAAGTGCCAGTGGCGCCCCTAAATGTGATGGTGTCTCCTGTCAACGAGTCGGTGGCACCCCTCAAAATGATGCTGCCGCCCCTAAAAGTGCTGGTGCCGCCCCTTACAGTGTCAGTGGCGCCCTTCAAAGTTTTGGAGGAACTCATCAATACAATGTTGCCGCCCTCTAACTTTCTGTAGCGCCCCTCCATATACATAATGGTGCCGCTTCTCAAACCATCCGTGGCGCCCCTCAAAGTGATGGTGCCGCCCCTTACAGTGTCGGTGGTGTCTCCTCAAAAGTCAAGGTGCCGCCTCTCAAAGAAATGCTGGTGTCCCTCGAAGTGTCGGAGGCGCTCCTCAATGTCATGTTGCCGCCCCTCAAACCTTCCGTAACGCCCCTCCACGTCATGGTGCCGCCCCCCAATGTGCTCACGGCGCCCATATGTGATAGTAACGCCGGTCAAAGTGCTCCTGGCAGTGTCGGTGGCGCCCCTTATAGTGTCGGTGGCGCCCCGAACAGTATCGGTGGTGGCCCTCAAAGTGATGATGTCACCCTCAAACACACGGTGGCGCCCTTCGAAGTATCGGAGTCCCTAAATATCATACCTATTGCCGCCCATTAACGATCTGTAGCGCCCCTCCATATGATGGAGCCGCCCCTTGAAGTATCCGTGGCGGTCCTTAAAGTTACAGTGCCGCCCCTTACAATGTGGGTGGCGTCCTCAAAATAAAAGTGATGTTGCCCCCCCCCCCCGTGTAATGTTGGCGTCTCTTCTTAAAGTATCGGAGGCGCTCCTCATTGTCATTTTGCCCCACATCACTGCGCACATGGCGCCCTTCAATGTAATGGTGCCACCCCTCAACGCTCAAAGACATAATTGCGCTCCTCACAGTGTCGGTGGTGCCCCTCAAAGTGGTTTAAGTGCCCTAAAAAAAAAAAATTGGTGGCGCGCCTCAAAAATCAAAATGATGCTGTCGTCCCTTAGCATATCTGCAGCGCCCCCAAAATGATAGTGCCTTCCCTTAACCGGCGCCGGGCTGAGTTTGTTTAACCCCCCCCCCCCCCCCCCTCCCGACCCCTATAACTTGGCTACTTAGGCCACGTAGCGACACGCGGTAAGCGGTATTCGAAAGAGTGTCAAAAACTACTTGGGTTAGTTGGTTAACCGTGCTTTGGTTAGGTCAAGTCAAATGTCAAATATCAGGTGACCAGAGGTCATCAAAGGTGAAATGTGGGTGAAATGTTGTCTGTTTCAACATTTATTGACAAACTGGCGCATAACTCGGGGAAGAATAGAACTACAGCACCGCGAAAAAGCGCATTCGATAGCTCTTCAACGTTCCTATGAAGTCCTCAGACTTGACCTAACATCAACGGCCTAACCTCCAGAGCACAACTTGTTCAACCCGTGCCGGGCCGGGGAGGGTTGGAGGGGACAGTGGACCCCCTCCGCCCCTCTACTGAGCTGTTTTAATGAAGAACCTTTTTACTGTAATAATTATTGACTCACGAAAGTTATGACATTGTTTTTTTTCTTTTAGTACTGTGCTCCTCTCGTCGAGATGCGTCGAATGAACTATAATTTGACATTCAAACGTCATTTGGGAAATTTGAGCTCAGGTCCAGGTCATGACCTGGCTGGTAAAGGTCATGTTGCATATCAGTCGATTTGTATCGTCAAACTGAAATCATCTATGTAAGGTGTTTTCATCGCTCAGGCATGTCGCATGTCTCTATCATAAGTTATTGGAAAAAAACTGCTGGAGGCCTACCATGACCTGACATGACCTCAAGGACATAACGAGGGGTCGTGGGTGGCAATTTTCCGATTAAGTGTGTCGTTTTTAATTGTTTTCTGATGTTTAAATTCGTTAACTTTGACATTTGTCTACCTATAAAAAGAGGCACATGCCCTGAGTTTCTCCCATTTCCTTATACCTAATGGAAGGGTCGCAAAATTGTCCTTACCTTTGGTCAGAGACATCGCAATTTCGAGACTTACATTTTAACCCTCGCCGGCACAGGGGGGCGGGGGTTGATGCAACCCCCCTAAGGTTTTTCGCGAATAACTCGCGTAAAAAGCGGCCGATCGCAACGAAACTTTCAGTACCCTTGAATTGATCAATTTTACACCTACCCTGCAAATTTCATGACCCTGACTCCAATGACCTTTGACCTGTGACCTCTTTTCCGTGACCATGAGTTTGGCCGAAATCAAGATTCGACGTATGTCGGCTCGCATTAACCGCGCGTTTGCAAGCTTTTCGTGGTTTCAAACGTTCAAACATGTGATTTGATGCTGCTCCCATGCATTAGGGTGGGTGTCAAGGTCACCTGAAGGTCAGGTCAGGTCATTGACCTTTGGTGACCTGGGTTCACTTTTTCGACTTTTACATGTTTCTAGGCTAGTTTTTGGAGCTGAATTCGAATTTAGCAACCATTTAAACATTTACGAAGTAGTTTTGGTGCCTTCGTAACATGTTACGAAGCTGTCAGAGGCGGATGACAGGTACTACGAATACCCGGTACGACCCCTACCGGTTGACCTGACCTGACCTGACCTGACCCGACCTGGTCTAAACGCTTAACGACATCATCTGTGATCAAAACTAACACGATATTTGTGATCAGCACCCCGGAAAACCCCTTAGTAGCAGCCACAATTTACGACTTTC